>NC_084616.1:6792710-7092710 GCF_033978795.1 Nerophis ophidion
TTGTGTTTGGAAGAGGGTCCCTTGCGAAGGGCTGAGATGGGCATCGCCACCACCCGTTGACCGGTGCTGAAGAAAAATGCGGGTCCGCCCTTCAGGTTGTACAGGTACGACCATATAATCTCACTAAAACACCAGTAACACAATAAGCAGATAAGGGATTTTCCAGAATTATTAATAACGTCTGCCCTCTAGTCTTTTTTTTTCTACTCCTTCACTCTCACTTTCCTCATCCACGAATCTTTCATCCTCGCTGAAACGTCTCGGTATGATGACGTCACAGATTGTCCAGGACATTTTCTTTCAGCTATTAAGTCATCTGTTTTCATCGCATAATTCCACAGTATTCTGGACGTCTGCGTTGCTGAATCTTTTGCAATTTGTCCGATGAATAATGGAGACGTCAAAGAAGAAAGCCGTAAGTGGGATGCGGTGTTTTGCGGCCGGCTTTATCAACACAAACACAGCCGGTGTTTCATTGTTTACATTCCCGAAAGATGAGGGTCAAGCTTTACTATGGAACAGAGCGGTCAAGCGAACACAAAGTACAGTGTTTTATGCAGCGATCATTTCGAAAGATTGTGTTTGGAAGAGGGTCCCTTGCGAAGGGCTGAGATGGGCATCGCCACCACCCGTTGACCGGTGCCGAAGAAAAATGCGGGTCCGCCCTTCAGGTTGTACAGGTACGACCATATAATCTCACTAAAACACTAGTAACACAATAAGCAGATAAGGGATTTTCCAGAATTATTAATAACATCTGCCCTCTGGTCTTTTTTTTTCTACTCCTTCACTCTCACTTTCCTCATCCACGAATCTTTCATCCTCGCTCAAATTAATGGGGAAATGGTCGCTTTCTCGGTCCGAATCGCTCTCGCTGCTGGTGGCCATGATTATGTGAGGAGTTCCACAACCCGTGACATACCAGAGGGAGAAAAAAGTATTTTGGGACGGCGTGGCGCAGTGGGAGAGTGGCCGTGCGCAACCCGAGGGTCACTGGTTCAAATCCCACCTAGAACCAACATCGTCACGTCCGTTGTGTCCTGAGCAAGACACTTCACCCTTGCTCCTGATGGGTGCTGGTTGGCGCCTTGCATGGCAGCTCCCTCCATCAGTGTGTGAATGTGGAAGTAGTGTCAAAGCGCTTTGAGTACCTTGAAGGTAGAAAAGCGCTATACAAGTACAACCCATTTATCATTTATCATTTTTTTTTTTCCTAGTCCTTCACTCTCACTTTCCTCATCCACGAATCTTTCATCCTCGCTCAAATTAATGGGGAAATGCTCGCTTTCTCGGTCCGAATCGCTCTCGCTGCTGGTGGCCATGATTATGTGAGGAACTCCACAACCCGTGACATCACGCGCACATTGTCTGCTACTTCCGGCACAGCCAAGGCTTTTTTTATTAGCGACGAAAAGTTGCAAACTTTATGGTGGATGTTCTCTACTAAATCCTTTCAGCAAAAATATGGCGAAATGATGAAGTATGACACATAGAATGGAGCTGCTATCCCCGTTTAAATAAGAAAATGTCCTTTCAGTAGGCCTTTAAGAAACTTTTTCTGCTGTCTGGCGTATATTGTGAAGTCTGTGCGGAGTCATTTTAGAAATCCTGTGATTCTGGAGGGGTTAATGTCACAAGGAACACTTCAAACGTCGCCAACAACGGATTCAATCACACCTTGATTCCAAAATACCAGAGGGGGAAAAAAGTCTTTTTTTTCCTAGTCATTCACTCTTACTTTCCTCATCCACGAATCTTTCATCCTCGCTCAAATTAATGGGGAAATGGTCGCTTTCTCGGTTCCGAATCGCTCTCGCTGCTGGTGGCCATGATTATGTGAGGAACTCCACAACTCCACATTGTCTGCTACTTCCGGTACAGGCAAGGCTTTTTTATTAGCGACCAAAAGTTGCAAACTTTATGGTGGATGTTCTCTACTAAATCCTTTCAGCAAAAATATGGCGAAATGATGAAGTATGACACATAGAATGGAGCTGCTATCGCCGTTTAAATAAGAAAATGTCCTTTCAGTAGGCCTTTAAGAAACTATGTTTGCACTTTTTCTGCTGTCTGGCGTGAATTTGTGAAGTCTGTGCGGAGTCATTTTAGAAATCCTGTGATTCTGGAGGGGTTAATGTCACAAGGAACACTTCAAACGTCGCCAACAACGGATTCAATCACACCTTGATTCAAAAATACCAGAGGGAGAAAAAAGTATTTTTTTTTCTTAGTCCTTCACTCTCACTTTCCTCATCCACGAATCTTTCATCCTCGCTCAAATTAATGGGGAAATGCTCGCTTTCTCGGTCCGAATCGCTCTCGCTGCTGGTGGCCATGATTATGTGAGGAACTCCACAACTCCACATTGTTTGCTACTTCCGGTACAGGCAAGGCTTTTTTATTAGCGACCAAAAGTTGCAAACTTTATGGTGGATGTTCTCTACTAAATCCTTTCAGCAAAAATGTGGCGAAATGATGAAGTATGACACATAGAATGGAGCTGCTATCGCCGTTTAAATAAGAAAATGTCCTTTCAGTAGGCCTTTAAGAAACTTTTTCAGCTGTCTGGCGTATATTGTGAAGTCTGTGCGGAGTCATTTTAGAAATCCTGTGATTCTGGAGGGGTTAATGTCACAAGGAACACTTCAAAGGTCGCCAACAACGGATTCAATCACACCTTGATTCAAAAATACCAGAGGGAGAAAAAAGTATTTTTTTTCCTAGTGGTTCACTCTTACTTTCCTCATCCACGAATCCTTCATCCTCGCTCAAATTAATGGGGAAATGCTCGCTTTCTCGGTCCGAATCGCTCTCGCTGCTGGTGGCCATGATTATGTGAGGAACTCCACAATCCGTGACATCACGCGCACATTGTCTGCTACTTCCGGCACAGGCAAGGCTTTTTTATTAGCGACCAAAAGTTGCAAACTTTATGGTGGATGTTCTCTACTAAATCCTTTCAGCAAAAATATGGCGAAATGATGAAGTATGACACATAGAATGGAGCTGCTATCGCCGTTTGAATAAGAAAATGTCCTTTCAGTAGGCCTTTAAGAAACTATGTTTGCACTTTTTCTGCTGTCTGGCGTGTATTGTAAAGTCTGTGCGGAGTCATTTTAGAAATCCTGTGATTCTGGAGGGGTTAATGTCACAAGGAACACTTCAAACGTCGCCAACAAGGGATTCAATCACACCTTGATTCAAAAATACCAGAGGGAGAAAAAAGTATTTTTTTTCCTAGTGGTTCACTCTTACTTTCCTCATCCATGAATCTTTCATCCTCGCTCAAATTAATGGGGAAATGGTCGCTTTCTTGGTCCGAATCGCTCTCGCTGCTGGTGGCCATGATTATGTGAGGAACTCCACAACTCCACATTGTCTGCTACTTCCGGTACAGGCAAGGCTTTTTTATTAGCGACCAAAAGTTGCAAACTTTATGGTGGATGTTCTCTACTAAATCCTTTCAGCAAAAATATGGCGAAATGATGAAGTATGACACATAGAATGGAGCTGCTATCGCCGTTTAAATAAGAAAATGTCCTTTCAGTAGGCCTTTAAGAAACTACGTTTGCACTTTTTCTGCTGTCTGGCGTATATTGTGAAGTCTGTGCGGAGTCATTTTAGAAATCCTGTGATTCTGGAGGGGTTAATGTCACAAGGAACACTTCAAACGTCGCCAACAACGGATTCAATCACACCTTGATTCAAAAATACCAGAGGGAGAAAAAAGTCTTTTTTTTCCTAGTGGTTCACTCTTACTTTCCTCATCCACGAATCTTTCATCCTCGCTCAAATTAATGGGGAAATGCTTGCTTTCTCGGTCCGAATCGCTCTCGCTGCTGGTGGCCATGATTATGTGAGGAACTCCACAACTCCACATTGTCTGCTACTTCCGGTACAGGCAAGGCTTTTTTATTAGCGACCAAAAGTTGCAAACTTTATGGTGGATGTTCTCTACTAAATCCTTTCAGCAAAAAAATGGCGAAATGAGGAAGTATGACGGATAGAATGGAGCTGCTATCGCCGTTTAAATAAGAAAATGTCCTTTCAGTAGGCCTTTAAGAAACTTTTTCAGCTGTCTGGCGTATATTGTGAAGTCTGTGCGGAGTCATTTTAGAAATCCTGTGATTCTGGAGGGGTTAATGTCACAAGGAACACTTCAAACGTCGCCAACAACGGATTCAATCACACCTTGATTCAAAAATACCAGAGGGAGAAAAAAGTATTTTTTTTCCTAGTGGTTCACTCTTACTTTCCTCATCCACGAAGCTTTCATCCTCGCTGAAATTAATGGGGAAATGCTCGCTTTCTCGGTCCGAATCGCTCTCGCTGCTGGTGGCCATGATTATGTGAGGAACTCCACAACTCCACATTGTCTGCTACTTCCGGTACAGGCAAGGCTTTTTTATTAGCGACCAAAAGTTGCAAACTTTATGGTGGATGTTCTCTACTAAATCCTTTTAGCAAAAAAATGGCGAAATGATGAAGTATGACACATAGAATGGAGCTGCTATCGCCGTCTAAATAAGAAAATGTCCTTTCAGTAGGGCTTTAAGAAACTATGTTTGCACTTTTTCTGCTGTCTGGCGTGTATTGTGAAGTCTGTGCGGAGTCATTTTAGAAATCCTGTGATTCTGGAGGGGTTAATGTCACAAGGAACACTTCAAACGTCGCCAACAACGGATTCAATCACACCTTGATTCAAAAATACCAGAGGGAGAAAAAAGTCTTTTTTTTCCTAGTGGTTCACTCTTACTTTCCTCATCCACGAAGCTTTCATCCTCGCTCAAATTAACGGGGAAATGGTCGCTTTCTCGGTCCGAATCGCTCTCGCTGCTGGTGGCCATGATTATGTGAGGAACTCCACAACTCCACATTGTCTGCTACTTCCGGTACAGGCAAGGCTTTTTTATTAGCGACCAAAAGTTGCAAACTTTATGGTGGATGTTCTCTACTAAATCCTTTCAGCAAAAATATGGCGAAATGATGAAGTATGACACATAGAATGGAGCTGCTATCGCCGTTTAAATAAGAAAATGTCCTTTCTGTAGGCCTTTAAGAAACTTTTTCTGCTGTCTGGCGTATATTGTGAAGTCTGCGCGGAGTCATTTTAGAAATCCTGTGATTCTGGAGGGGTTAATGTCACAAGGAACACTTCAAAGGTCACCAACAACGGATTCAATCACACCTTGATTCAAAAATACCAGAGGGAGAAAAAAGTATTTTTTTTCCTAGTGGTTCACTCTCACTTTCCTCATCCACGAAGCTTTCATCCTCGCTCAAATTAACGGGGAAATGGTCGCTTTCTCGGTCCGAATCGCTCTCGCTGCTGGTGGCCATGATTATGTGAGGAACTCCACAACTCCACATTGTCTGCTACTTCCGGTACAGGCAAGGCTTTTTTATTGGCGACCAAAAGTTGCAAACTTTATGGTGGATGTTCTCTACTAAATCCTTTCAGCAAAAATATGGCGAAATGATGAAGTATGACACATAGAATGGAGCTGCTATCGCCGTTTAAATAAGAAAATGTCCTTTCAGTAGGCCTTTAAGAAACTATGTTTGCACTTTTTCTGCTGTCTGGCGTATATTGTGAAGTCTGCGCGGAGTCGTTTTAGAAATCCTGTGATTCTGGAGGGGTTAATGTCACAAGGAACACTTCAAACGTCGCCAACAACGGATTCAATCACACCTTGATTCAAAAATACCAGAGGGAGAAAAAAGTCTTTTTTTTCCTTGTCCTTCACTCTTACTTTCCTCATCCACGAATCTTTCATCCTCGCTCAAATTAATGGGGGAATGCTCGCTTTCTCGGTCCGAATCGCTCTCGCTGCTGGTGGCCATGATTATGTGAGGAACTCCACAACTCCACATTGTCTGCTACTTCCGGTACAGGCAAGGCTTTTTTTATTAGCGACCAAAAGTTGCAAACTTTATGGTGGATGTTCTCTACTAAATCCTTTCAGCAAAAATATGGCAAAATGATGAAGTATGACACATAGAATGGAGCTGCTATCGCCGTTTAAATAAGAAAATGTCCTTTCAGTAGGGCTTTAAGAAACTATGTTTGCACTTTTTCTGCTGTCTGGCGTATATTGTGAAGTCTGCGCGGAGTCATTTTAGAAATCCTGTGATTCTGGAGGGGTTAATGTCACAAGGAACACTTCAAACGCCGCCAACAACGGATTCAATCACACCTTGATTCCAAAATACCAGAGGGAGAAAAAAGTCTTTTTTTTCCTAGTCCTTCACTCTCACTTTCCTCATCCACGAATCTTTCATCCTCGCTCAAGTTAATGGGGAAATGGTCGCTTTCTCGGTCCGAATCGCTCTCGCTGCTGGTGGCCATGATTATGTGAGGAACTCCACAACTCCACATTGTCTGCTACTTCCGGTACAGGCAAGGCTTTTTTATTAGCGACCAAAAGTTGCAAACTTTATGGTGGATGTTCTCTACTAAATCCTTTCAGCAAAAATATGGCGAAATGATGAAGTATGACACATAGAATGGAGCTGCTATCGCCGTTTAAATAAGAAAACGTCCTTTCAGTAGGCTTTTAAGAAACTTTTTCTGGCGTATATTGTGAAGTCTGTGCGGAGTCATTTTAGAAATCCTGTGATTCTGGAGGGGTTAATGTCACAAGGAACACTTCAAACGTCGCCAACAACGGATTCAATCACACCTTGATTAAAAAATACCAGAGGGAGAAAAAAGTCTTTTTTTTCCTAGTCATTCACTCTTACTTTCCTCATCCACGAATCTTTCATCCTCGCTCAAATTAATGGGGAAATGGTCGCTTTCTCGGTCCGAATCGCTCTCGCTGCTGGTGGCCATGATTATGTGAGGAACTCCACAACCCGTGACATCACGCGCACATTGTCTGCTACTTCCGGTACAGGCAAGGCTTTTTTTATTAGCGACCAAAAGTTGCAAACTTTATGGTGGATGTTCTCTACTAAATCCTTTCAGCAAAAATATGGCGAAATGATGAAGTATGACACATAGAATGGAGCTGCTATCGCCGTTTGAATAAAAAAATGTCCTTTCAGTAGGCCTTTAAGAAACTATGTTTGCACTTTTTCTGCTGTCTGGTGTATATTGTGAAGTCTGTGCGGAGTCATTTTAGAAATCCTGTGATTCTGGAGGGGTTAATGTCACAAGGAACACTTCAAACGTCGCCAATAAGGGATTCAATCACACCTTGATTCAAAAATACCAGAGGGAGAAAAAAGTATTTTTTTTCCTAGTGGTTCACTCTCACTTTCCTCATCCACGAATCTTTCATCCTCGCTCAAATTAATGGGGAAATGGTCGCTTTCTCGGTCCGAATCGCTCTCGCTGCTGGTGGCCATGATTATGTGAGGAACTCCACAACTCCACATTGTCTGCTACTTCCGGTACAGGCAAGGCTTTTTTATTAGCGACCAAAAGTTGCAAACTTTATGGTGGATGTTCTCTACTAAATCCTTTCAGCAAAAATATGGCGAAATGATGAAGTATGACACATAGAATGGAGCTGCTATCGCCGTTTGAATAAAAAAATGTCCTTTCAGTAGGCCTTTAAGAAACTATGTTTGCACTTTTTCTGCTGTCTGGCGTATATTGTGAAGTCTGCGCGGAGTCATTTTAGAAATCCTGTGATTCTGGAGGGGTTAATGTCACAAGGAGCACTTCAAACGTCGCCAACAACGGATTCAATCACACCTTGATTCAAAAATACCAGAGGGAGAAAAAAGTCTTTTTTTTCCTAGTCCTTCACTCTCACTTTCCTCATCCACGAATCTTTCATCCTCGCTCAAATTAATGGGGAAATGCTCGCTTTCTCGGTCCGAATCGCTCTCGCTGCTGGTGGCCATGATTATGTGAGGAACTCCACAACTCCACATTGTCTGCTACTTCCGGTACAGGCAAGGCTTTTTTATTAGCGACCAAAAGTTGCAAACTTTATGGTGGATGTTCTCTACTAAATCCTTTTAGCAAAAATATGGCGAAATGATGAAGTATGACACATAGAATGGAGCTGCTATTCCCGTTTAAATAAGAAAATGTCCTTTCAGTAGGCCTTTAAGAAACTATGTTTGCACTTTTTCTGCTGTCTGGCGTGTATTGTGAAGTCTGCGCGGAGTCATTTTAGAAATCCTGTGATTCTGGAGGGGTTAATGTCACAAGGAACACTTCAAACGTCGCCAACAAGGGATTCAATCACACCTTGATTCAAAAATACCAGAGGGAGAAAAAAGTCTTTTTTTTCCTCGTCCTTCACTCTCACTTTCCTCATCCACGAATCTTTCATCCTCGCTCAAATTAATGGGGAAATGGTCGCTTTCTCGGTCCGAATCGCTCTCGCTGCTGGTGGCCATGATTATGTGAGGAACTCCACAACTCCACATTGTCTGCTACTTCCGGTACAGGCAAGGCTTTTTTATTAGCGACCAAAAGTTGCAAACTTTATGGTGGATGTTCTCTACTAAATCCTTTCAGCAAAAATATGGCGAAATGATGAAGTATGACGGATAGAATGGAGCTGCTATCGCCGTTTAAATAAGAAAATGTCCTTTCAGTAGGCCTTTAAGAAACTACGTTTGCACTTTTTCTGCTGTCTGGCGTGTATTGTGAAGTCTGTGCGGAGTCATTTTAGAAATCCTGTGATTCTGGAGGGGTTAATGTCACAAGGAACACTTCAAACGTCGCCAACAACGGATTCAATCACACCTTGATTCCAAAATACCAGAGGGAGAAAAAAGTCTTTTTTTTTCCTAGTCCTTCACTCTCACTTTCCTCATCCACAAATCTTTCATCTTCGCTCAAATTAATGGGGAAATGCTCGCTTTCTCGGTCCGAATCGCTCTCGCTGCTGGTGGCCATGATTATGTGAGGAACTCCACAACTCCACATTGTCTGCTACTTCCGGTACAGGCAAGGCTTTTTTTATTAGCGACCAAAAGTTGCAAACTTTATGGTGGATGTTCTCTACTAAATCCTTTCAGCAAAAATATGGCGAAATGATGAAGTATGACACATAGAATGGAGCTGCTATCGCCGTTTGAATAAGAAAATGTCCTTTCAGTAGGCCTTTAAGAAACTTTTTCTGCTGTCTGGCGTATATTGTGAAGTCTGCGCGGAGTCATTTTAGAAATCCTGTGATTCTGGAGGGGTTAATGTCACAAGGAACACTTCAAACGTCGCCAACAACGGATTCAATCACACCTTGATTCCAAAATACCAGAGGGAGAGAAAAAAAGCCTCATAAACGTTCGCCACAACTTTCTGGAAGGACTGGAACTCATTAGCGTAATTAGTTGTGTCAACTTGTGGCTCTTTTTTTTTTTTTTTTTTTTCCAGTAAATTCCCGTTGCAGACATGTGTCGCATAATTGACATAGAGAACATTCCGGGGCCGCGTCAAGCCAGCGTATATAAGGAGGGCTCCAGCAGGTCCTCGGCATCAGGCATCACCAGCACAAAGGTAACGCCGCACAAGCTCGATTCTGACTTTTTCTCACTCACAGCGCCTTGTTTGCCGTTGCACAGATGGCGTTTTCTCTCCGTGTTTTGTTCCTCCTTTGCGGGATCGGTGGAGTGTTGAGCGGGGTGGTAAGTCCAAACTTCAGCTGATGGCTTGAATCAAACATGTTTAAACATTGTTGCCTTTTTTTTTTTTTTTTTCCTTCCCCCAAGCTGCCCGTGTCCAAAAAGGACAACGGTTGGTAAAAAAATGAAACCAAACACGCTTTTCGAATGAATATTTACTCAAATTCTGTTGTTTTCCCTCCCCCGCGGAAGTTTGCTGTCCTGATGGCTGGACTCAGAAGGACGAACACTGTTACATCTACAAAGAAGAGAGGAGGACTTTTGCCGATGCGGAGGTAGGATGACACATGACACCAGGGCTGATGTCTAAAAGTCACCGTCCGTCCGTTCCTTCTTTCTACCATCAGAGGATCTGTAACGTGATTGGTGGGAACCTGGCTTCAATCCGCAACCCTGTAGAAAATGCGGTCGTTTATCAGCTGGTTGTGAAAGGTGGTGGAGATGAAGCCTGGATTGGACTCCACGATGCCGTTAAGGTGAGAGACCCAGTCGAAGGAGTCCTCCGCAATGACCGGAACGTAAAGGGAGGACAGGAGTGATTGATTCTCATGTGACTTTTGACTTCCAGTCTCGAGACTACCTGTGGACTGATGGCACCCCCTTCGTCTTTGCCAACTTTGCCTCCGGGACAGCTTCTGGCGCTGATGACTGCGTGGTGATTGAAACCACTGGAAACGATGGTACAATTACTGGATACGATTGACTTGCCTGCGAATGTCTCCATTTTCCTCAAAATATACATCCATTTTTTTTTTGCAGGGGTATGGAAAGGAGAGCCGTGCACTGATGACGAGCCCTACGTTTGCATCAGAGAGGCCTTCTGTCATCACTAATCAGAACCGTCTTATCTTCTAGAACTGTCCTTTACTCATCACAATGAATGTACTGAGGCAGTGGTAAACTTTAGTGGTGTGCTTGTATTACTGGGTATTTTTCTTATTCTACACTGTTCAGTTGTTGAACGTTCGTCAAAACAAACGGACGGATCATCTCTCTACTAAATAAAGGAACCTGTCTATATCAAAATATGTCTCTGGGTCTGATTTCCTACATCCACGAATGAAGCCATTTAAGAAATGCTGCAAGCGAAAGGTCTCTACGTTGTAAAAGGAATTAACCACGGTCTAATATAAAATGGGTCTCCTGGCATTCATGACAGCATTGGAAAATGGATTTTGTGTCGTAGACTCATGCATTCATTCATTCATTTATCCATGACGTTTATCTCCTGCTCTTACACATTTGTGCCGTTCTTACCTTTTTACATAGATACTTTATTCACCCTCCATAGGGGAAAAACATCCATTCATCCCAACAAGAATAAATACACAGTCCTCAAAGACACCGACAAAGGGCACATGGTTAATCAACTCATATTATTATTTGCATATGGTGAATGTTCATGTTCATCTTGGAGAAAGCAAACCACCAAGTTTAAGTAAACAGTGGTATTTCAGTTTGAGCACATGATAAGATAAGGCCCCCTTAGTTTGATACTCGCACTTCTCTCAGGAAAAAGGCCCTAATTTCGGAGTGCAAAAGTGATAGCCCTATCCTGAGAAGAGACTACCAGTCTAGCTCAACGCCAACATTTAAGTTGTGACTTAAAACAGTTGTTTTAGACACTTACGCACAAACATCTCCTTTTATGGGATGTGCTCTCCTGACTTAGCACACACACACACACACACACACACACACACAAGCACACACAGATAAGGCCCCCTTAGTTTGATACTCGCACATCTCTCAGGAAAAAGGCCCTAATTTCGGAGTGCAAAAGTGATAGCCCTATCCTGAGAAGAGACTACCAGTCTAGCTCAACGCCAACATTTAAGTTGTGACTTAAAACAGTTGTTTTAGACACTTACACACAAACATCTCCTTTTATGGTCAGGATGTGCTCTCCTGACTTAGCACACACACACACACACACACATACAGATAAGGCCCCTTAGTTTGATACTCGCACTTCTCTCAGGAAAAAGGCCCTCATTTCGGAGTGCAAAAGTGATAGCCCTATCCTGAGAAGAGACTACCAGTCTAGCTCAACGCCATCATTTAAGTTGTGACTTAAAACAGTTGTTTTAGACACTTACGCACAAACATCTCCTTTTATGGGATGTGCTCTCCTGACTTAGCACACACACACACACACACACACACACACACACACACACACACACACACACACACACACACACAGATAAGGCCCCTTAGTTTGATACTCGCACTTCTCTCAGGAAAAAGGCCCTCATTTCGGATTGTAAAAGTGATAGCCCTATCCTGAGAAGAGACTACCAGTCTAGCTCAACGCCAACATTTAAGTTGTGACTTAAAACAGTTGTTTTAAACACTTACGCACAAACATCTCCTTTTATGGTCGGGATGTGCTCTCCTGACTTAGCACACAGACACACACACACACACACAATTCTCAAAGACACCGACAAAGGGCACATCGTTAATTAACTCCTATTACTATTTGCATATGGTGAATGTTCATGTTCATCTTGGAGAAAGCGAACCACCAAGTTTAAGTAAACAGTGGTATTTCAGTTTGAGCACATGATAAGATAAGGCCCCCTTAGTTTGATACTCGCACTTCTCTCAGGAAAAAGGCCCTAATTTCGGATTGCAAAAGTGATAGCCCTATCCTGAGAAGAGACTACCAGTCTAGCTCAACGCCAACATTTAAGTTGTGACTTAAAACAGTTGTTTTAGACACTTACACACAAACATCTCAGGAAAAAGGCCCTCATTTCGAATTGCAAAAGTGATAGCCCTATCCTGAGAAGAGACTACCAGTCTAGCTCAACGCCAACATTTAAGTTGTGACTTAAAACAGTTGTTTTAGACACTTACACACAAACATCTCCTTTTATGGTCAGGATGTGCTCTCCTGACTTAGCACACACACACACACACACAGACAGATAAGGCCCCTTAGTTTGATATTCGCACTTCTCTCAGGAAAAAGGCCCTAATTTCGAATTGCAAAAGTGATAGCCCTATCCTGAGAAGAGACTACCAGTCTAGCTCAACGCCAACATTTAAGTTGTGACTTAAAACAGTTGTTTTAGACACTTACGCACAAACATCTCCTTTTATGGTCAGGTTGTGCTCTCCTGACTTAGCACACACACACACACACACACACACACAATTCTCAAAGACACCGACAAAGGGCACATGGTTAATTAACTCATATTACTATTTGCATATGGTGAATGTTCATGTTCATCTTGGAGAAAGCGAACCACCAAGTTTAAGTAAACAGTGGTATTTCAGTTTGAGCACATGATAAGATAAGGTCCCCTTAGTTTGATATTCGCACTTCTCTCAGGAAAAAGGCCCTAATTTCGGATTGCAAAAGTGATAGCCCTATCCTGAGAAGAGACTACCAGTCTAGCTCAACGCCAACATTTAAGTTGTGACTTAAAACAGTTGTTTTAGACACTTACGCACAAACATCTCCTTTTATGGTCAGGGTGTGCTCTCCTGACTTAGCACACACACACACACACACACACACACACACACACACACACAGATAAGGCCCCTTAGTTTGATACTCGCACTTCTCTCAGGAAAAAGGCCCTCAATTTCGGATTGCAAAAGTGATAGCCCTATCCTGAGAAGAGACTACCAGTCTAGCTCAACGCCAACATTTAAGTTGTGACTTAAAACAGTTGTTTTAGACACTTACGCACAAACATCTCCTTTTATGGTCGGGATGTGCTCTCCTGACTTAACACACACACACACACACACACACACACACACACACACACACACACACACACACACACACACACACACACACACAGAGATAAGGCCCCTTAGTTTGATACTCGCACTTCTCTCAGGAAAAAGGCCCTAATTTCGGATTGCAAAAGTGATAGCCCTATCCTGAGAAGAGACTACCAGTCTAGCTCAACGCCAACATTTAAGTTGTGACTTAAAACAGTTGTTTTAGACACTTACGCACAAACATCTCCTTTTATGGTCGGGATGTGCTCTCCTGACTTAGCACACACACACACACACACACACACACACACACACACACACACACACACACACACACACACACACACACACAGATAAGGCCCCTTAGTTTGATATTCGCACTTCTCTCAGGAAAAAGGCCCTAATTTTGGATTGCAAAAGTGATAGCCCTATCCTGAGAAGAGACTACCAGTCTAGCTCAACGCCAACATTTAAGTTGTGACTTAAAACAGTTGTTTTAGACACTTACGCACAAACATCTCCTTTTATGGTCGGGATGTGCTCTCCTGACTTAGCACACACACACACACACACACACACACACACACACACACACACACACACACACACACACACACACACACACAGATAAGGCCCCTTAGTTTGATATTCGCACTTCTCTCAGGAAAAAGGCCCTAATTTTGGATTGCAAAAGTGATAGCCCTATCCTGAGAAGAGACTACCAGTCTAGCTCAACGCCAATGTTTAAGTTGTGAGTTAAAACAGTTGTTTTAGACACTTACGCACAAACATCTCCTTTTATGGGATGTGCTCTCCTGACTTAGCAGACACACACACACACACACACACACACAGATAAGGCCCCTTAGTTTGATACTCGCACTTCTCTCAGGAAAAAGGCCCTAATTTCGGAGTGCAAAAGTGATAGCCCTATCCTGAGAAGAGACTACCAGTCTAGCTCAACGCCAACATTTAAGTTGTGACTTAAAACAGTTGTTTTAGACACTTACGCACAAACATCTCCTTTTATGGGATGTGCTCTCCTGACTTAGCACACACACACACACACACACACACACACACACACACACACACACACACACACACACACACACACACACACACACACACACAGATAAGGCCCCTTAGTTTGATATTCGCACTTCTCTCAGGAAAAAGGCCCTCATTTCGGATTGCAAAAGTGATAGCCCTATCCTGAGAAGAGACTACCAGTCTAGCTCAACGCCAACATTTAAGTTGTGACTTAAAACAGTTGTTTTAGACACTTACGCACAAACATCTCCTTTTATGGTCGGGATGTGCTCTCCTGACTTAGCACACACACACACACACACACACACACACACACACACACACACACACACACACACACACACACACAGATAAGGCCCCTTAGTTTGATATTCGCACTTCTCTCAGGAAAAAGGCCCTAATTTTGGATTGCAAAAGTGATAGCCCTATCCTGAGAAGAGACTACCAGTCTAGCTCAACGCCAATGTTTAAGTTGTGAGTTAAAACAGTTGTTTTAGACACTTACGCACAAACATCTCCTTTTATGGGATGTGCTCTCCTGACTTAGCAGACACACACACACACACACACACACACAGATAAGGCCCCTTAGTTTGATACTCGCACTTCTCTCAGGAAAAAGGCCCTAATTTCGGAGTGCAAAAGTGATAGCCCTATCCTGAGAAGAGACTACCAGTCTAGCTCAACGCCAACATTTAAGTTGTGACTTAAAACAGTTGTTTTAGACACTTACGCACAAACATCTCCTTTTATGGGATGTGCTCTCCTGACTTAGCACACACACACACACACACACACACACACACACACACACACACACACACACACACACACACACACACACACACACACACACACACACACACACACACACAGATAAGGCCCCTTAGTTTGATATTCGCACTTCTCTCAGGAAAAAGGCCCTCATTTCGGATTGCAAAAGTGATAGCCCTATCCTGAGAAGAGACTACCAGTCTAGCTCAACGCCAACATTTAAGTTGTGACTTAAAACAGTTGTTTTAGACACTTACGCACAAACATCTCCTTTTATGGTCGGGATGTGCTCTCCTGACTTAGCACACACACACACACACACACACACACACAGATAAGGCCCCTTAGTTTGATATTCGCACTTCTCTCAGGAAAAAGGCCCTCATTTCGGATTGCAAAAGTGATAGCCCTATCCTGAGAAGAGACTACCAGTCTAGCTCAACGCCAACATTTAAGTTGTGACTTAAAACAGTTGTTTTAAACACTTACACACAAACATCTCCTTTTATGGTCGGGATGTGCTCTCCTGACTTAGCACACACACACACACACACACACACACAGATAAGGCCCCCTTAGTTTGATATTCGCACTTCTCTCAGGAAAAAGGCCCTCATTTCGAATTGCAAAAGTGATAGCCCTATCCTGAGAAGAGACTACCAGTCTAGCTCAACGCCAACATTTAAGTTGTGACTTAAAACAGTTGTTTTAGACACTTACGCACAAACATCTCCTTTTATGGTCAGAATGTGCTCTCCTGACTTAGCACACACACACACACACACACAGAGAGATAAGGCCCCTTAGTTTGATACTCGCACTTCTCTCAGGAAAAAGGCCCTCATTTCGGATTGCAAAAGTGATAGCCCTATCCTGAGAAGAGACTACCAGTCTAGCTCAGCGCCAACATTTAAGTTGTGACTTAAAACAGTTGTTTTAGACACTTACGCACAAACATCTCCTTTTATGGGATGTGCTCTCCTGACTTAGCACACACACACACACACACACAAACACACACAGATAAGGCCCCTTAGTTTGATATTCGCACTTCTCTCAGGAAAAAGGCCCTAATTTCGGAGTGCAAAAGTGATAGCCCTATCCTGAGAAGAGACTACCAGTCTAGCTCAACGCCAACATTTAAGTTGTGACTTAAAACAGTTGTTTTAGACACTTACGCACAAAAATCTCCTTTTATGGTCAAGATGTGCTCTCCTGACTTAGCACACACACACACACACACACACACACAAACACACACACACACAGATAAGGCCCCTTAGTTTGATATTTGCACTTCTCTCAGGAAAAAGGCCCTCATTTCGAATTGCAAAAGTGATAGCCCTATCCTGAGAAGAGACTACCAGTCTAGCTCAACGCCAACCTTTAAGTTGTGACTAAAAACAGTTGTTTTAGACACTTACGCACAAACATCTCCTTTTTTGGTCGGGATGTGCTCTTCTGACTTAGCACACACACACACACACACACACACACACACACACAGATAAGGCCCCTTAGTTTGATACTCGCACTTCTCTCAGGAAAAAGGCCCTAATTTCGGATTGCAAAAGTGATAGCCCTATCCTGAGAAGAGACTACCAGTCTAGCTCAACGCCAACATTTAAGTTGTGACTTAAAACAGTTGTTTTAGACACTTACGCACAAACATCTCCTTTTATGGTCAGGATGTGCTCTCCTGACTTAGCACACACACACACACACACACACACACACACACACACACACACACACACACACACACACACACACAGATAAGGCCCCTTAGTTTGATATTCGCACTTCTCTCAGGAAAAAGGCCCTCATTTCGAATTGCAAAAGTGATAGCCCTATCCTGAGAAGAGACTACCAGTCTAGCTCAACGCCAACATTTAAGTTGTGACTTAAAACAGTTGTTTTAGACACTTACGCACAAACATCTCCTTTTATGGTCGGGATGTGCTCTCCTGACTTAGCGCACACACACACACACACACACAGAGATAAGGCCCCTTAGTTTGATACTCGCACTTCTCTCAGGAAAAAGGCCCTAATTTCGGAGTGCAAAAGTGATAGCCCTATCCTGAGAAGAGACTACCAGTCTAGCTCAACGCCAACATTTAAGTTGTGACTTAAAACAGTTGTTTTAGACACTTACACGCAAACATCTCCTTTTATGGTCAGGATGTGCTCTCCTGACTTAGCACACACACACACACACACACACACACACACACACACACACACACACACACACACAGATAAGGCCCCTTAGTTTGATATTCGCACTTCTCTCAGGAAAAAGGCCCTCATTTCGAATTGCAAAAGTGATAGCCCTATCCTGAGAAGAGACTACCAGTCTAGCTCAACGCCAACATTTAAGTTGTGACTTAAAACAGTTGTTTTAGACACTTACGCACAAACATCTCCTTTTATGGTCAGGACGTGCTCACACACACACAGACAGGAAGGAGGAATATAAACCTGATGGTTTGGCTTCTTCAAGTTAGCAGTGCCTCATTGTCTTGAGCTGAACTCCTCCAAGAACTTGTAATAAAGCAACTTTTGGTTCAGTAAAGTGTCTCCGACGTCTCTTTTTGACAAGACCAGAAATACACATCACGGGTCTGTTGTAAAGTCTTATGGCCGAAGGAACAAAAGATCTCCTCGGTCAAAGTCAGGGTAGATTTATTCATATTGCACCATTTTTAAAACGGACAACTTACCCAAAGTTCTGTATAGATTAAAACAGAAAGGTCAATCAGAGGCAGAGTGTTCCAGATTTTCAACCCATATTCAGTTGAATATGCTACAAAGACAACATATTTGATGTTCAAACTCATAATTTTTTTTTTGTGCATATAATAATTAAGTTAGAATTTCATGGCTGCAACACGTGCCAAAGTAGTTGGGAAAGGGCATGTTCACCACTGTGTTACATCACCTTTTCTTTTAACAACACTCAATAAACGTTTGGGAACTGAGGAAACTGATTGTTGAAGCTTTGAAAGTGGAATTCTTTCCCATTCTTGTTTGATGTAGAGCTTCAGTCCTTCAACAGTCCGGGGTCTCCGCTGTCCTATTTTACGCTTCACACATTTTCCATGGGAGACAGGTCTGGACTGCAGGCGGGCCAGGAAAGTACCCGCACTCTTTTACTACGAAGCCACGCTGTTGTAACACATAGCTTGGCATTTTCATGCTGAAATAAGCAGGGGCGTCCATGATAACGTTGCTTGGACGGCAATACATGACATACTGTATTTAGTGACAGTGGTTTTCTGAAGTGTTCCTGAGCCCATGTGGTGATATCCTATAGAGATTGATTTCGTTTTTTCGTCACGGTTATTCAATGTTGGTTTCCGGCCATGCCGCTGATAAATGTTTATGAGTTTGAGTTCTAACATATAACTTGGCATTTTCATGCTGAAATAAGCAGGGGCGTCCATGATAACAACATATGTTGCTCCAAAAGCTGTATGTACCTTTCAGCATTAATGGTGCCTTCACAGATGTGTAAGTTAGCCATGCCTTGGCCACTAATACAACTAGTGTTCCTGAGCAAATGTGGTGATATCCTATAGAGATTGATTTCATTTTTTCGTCACGGTTATTCAATGTTGGTTTCCGGCCATGCCGCTGATAAATGTTTATGAGTTTGAGTTCTAACACATAACTTGGCATTTTCATGCTGAAATAAGCAGGGGCGTCCATGATAACAACATATGTTGCTCCAAAAGCTGTATGTACCTTTCAGCATTAATGGTGCCTTCACAGATGTGTAAGTTACCCATGCCTTGGCCACTAATACAACTAGTGTTCCTGAGCAAATGTGGTGATATCCTATAGAGATTGATTTCGTTTTTTCGTCACGGTCATTCAATGTTGGTTTCCGGCCATGCCGCTGATAAATGTTTATGAGTTTGAGTTCTAACACATAGCTTGGCATTTTCATGCTGAAATAAGCAGGGGCGTCCATGATAACAACATATGTTGCTCCAAAAGCTGTATGTACCTTTCAGCATTAATGGTGCCTTCACAGATGTGTAAGTTACCCATGCCTTGGGCACTAATACACCCCCATACCATCACACATGCTGAATTTTCATCCTTCCGCCTATAACAATCCGGATGGTTCTTTTCCTCTTCGATCCGGAGGACACAACGTCCACAGTTTCCCCCCAAAAATTGAAATGTGGACTCATCAGACCACAGAACACTTTCCCACTTAGCATCAGTCCATCTTAGATGATCTCGGGCCCAGCAAAGCTGGCGGTGTTTCTGGGTGTTGTTGATAAATGGCTTTCGCTTTGCATAGTGGAGCTTTAACTTGCACTTACAGATGTAGCGACATACTGTATTTAGTGACACTGGTTTTCTGAAGTGTTCCTGAGCCCATGTGGTGATATCCTATAGAGATTGATTTCGTTTTTTCGTCACGGTCATTCAATCTTGGTTTCCGGCCATGCCGCTGATAAATGTTTATGAGTTTGAACATCAAATATCTTGTCTCTGTAGCATATTCAACTGAATATGGGTTGAAAAGGATTTGCAAATCATTGTATTCTGTTTATATTTACATCGAACACAATGTCCCAACTCATATGGAAACGGGGTTTGTAGAAAGCGCTTTTCTCAAGTGACTCAAAGCGCTTTACATTGTGAAAGCCAATATCTAAGTTACTTTTTAAAGCAGTGTGGGTGGCACTGGGAGCAGGTGGGTCAAGTGTCTTGCCCAAGGACACAAGGGCAGTGACTAGGATGGCGGCGGCGGGGATCGAACCTGGCACAGCCTCTCTACCAACCGAGCTAGCGTGCTAATAGGTAGCACGTGTACCTGCCAAGTGATTATGACTCGAAGTGGTTTGGCCGCGGAATTAGAGAAAAACTGTGTTAAATTAGTCGTAAAAGTCAGCGTGCAAATGTTAGCATCCTAGTATGCTAATGCTAGCATTTGTCACATACCAAGGTCTATGACTCTAATGTGGAAAAATAGTGTAAAATTAGCTGAAAAAGTTAGCACAGAAACAGTTCCAGTGGTACGACCGCACAACTTTTTCAAACTGGTTCATTGGCAGCTACCATCCCTTTAAAGCAAGGGTCACCAAGGCCTTTTGTTCTGCCCTGTCACTGCGGGCGTTTTGTTCTGCCCTGTCACTAAATAATGATTCGACGTCTGTACTTTTCCCCTAAGACCCCAAAGACGCGTCACACCCGCATCACTGGAACGCCACCTGAAGCGGTGATGAGGTGCATGTGCACCAGGTCGCCCGTAAGGACCAGATGAGTCGCCCGCTGGCCTGTTCTAAATATAGCTCAAATAGCAGCACTTACCAGTGAGCCGCCTCTATTTTTTTTAACATTTTATTTATTTACTCGCTTTTGCTCGACATTTTTAATTCTAAGAGAGACAAAACTCAAATAGAATTTGAAAATCCGAGAAAATATTTTAAAGACTTGGTCTTCACTTGTTTTATTTATTTTTTCACTTTTTAGAGAAAAAATATAACCTTAAAAATGATATTAGGATTTTTAAACACATACTGTATTTCCTTGAATATATATATATATACATATATATATATATATATATATATATATATATATATATATATGTACAGTACAGGCGAAAGGTTTGGACACACCCTCTCATTTCAATGCGTTTTCTTTATTTTCATGACTATTTACATTGTAGATTGTCACATGACAACTATGAAAAGCATCTCAGGTGACTACCTCTTGAAGCTCATGGAGAGAATGCCAAGTGTGTGCAAAGCAGTAATCGGATCAAAGGGTGGCTATTTTGAAGGAACTAGAATACAAAACACGTTTTCAGTTATTTGATCTTTTTTTTTTGTTAAGTGCATAACTCCACATGTGTTAATGGAAAGTTTTGATGTGACTATCTACAATGTAAATAGTCATGAACATAAAGAAAACACACTTTTTTCTTCAGCATTGTCCACAGGTTGACATCACCTGGACAAAGTTAAGTTCTGTGCTCAGATGAAACAAAAATAGAGCTGTTTGGCCACAATAGGCCACAAAAGGGGAGGCCTTAAATCCCAGGAACAGCATTCCTACCGTCAAGCATGGTGGTGGTAGTATTATGCTCTGGCCCTGTTTTGCTGCCAATGGAACTGCTGCTTTAAACGGGACAATGAAAAAGGAGGATTAGCTCGAAATTCTTCAGGACAACCTACCTAAATCATCAGGTCGGAGGTTGGGTCTTGGGCGCAGTTGGGTGTTCCAACAGGACAATGACCCCAAACACACCCCAAAAGTGGTCAAGGAATGGCTAGAATGAAGCTTTTAGAATGGCAATCAATCAATCAATGTTTATTTATATAGCCCTAAATCACAAATGTCTCAAAGGACTGTACGAACCATTACGACTACAACATCCTCGGAAGAACCCACAAAAGGGCAAGGAAAACTCACACCCAGTGGGCAGGGAGAATTCACATCCAGTGGGACGCCAGTGACAATGCTGACTATGAGAAACCTTGGAGAGGACCTCAGAAGTGGGCAACCCCCCCGCCCCCCTCTAGGGGACCGAAAGCAATGGATGTCGAGCGGGTCTAACATGATACTGTGAAAGTTCAATCCATAGTGGCTCCAGCACAGCCGCGAGAGTTCAGTTCAAAGCGGATCCAAGACAGCAGCGAGAGTCCCGTCCACAGGAAACCATCCCAAGCGGAGGCGGATCAGCAGCGTAAAGATGTCCCCAACCGATACCCAGGCAAGCGGTCCATCCTGGGTCCCGACTCTGGACAGCCAGTACTTCATCCATGGTCATCGGACCGGACCCCCTCCACAAGGGAGGCGGGGGACATAGGAGAAAAAAGAAAAGAAGCGGCAGATCAACTGGTCTAAAAAGGAGGTCTATTTAAAGGCTAGAGTATACAGATAAGTTTTAAGGTGAGACTTAAATCCCAAAAGTCCTGACATAAAGGTGTGGACTACTTCTTTTCCAGTCGTTTTTGTTTCGTAATCAGCCTGACCTCGGTTGGTAGAGCGGCCGTGCCACCAACTTGAGGGTTGCAGTTTCGATCCCCGCTTCTGCCATCCTAGTCACTGCCGTTGTGTCCTTGGGCAAGACACTTGACCCACCTGCTCCCAGTGCCACCCACACTGCTTTAAATGGAACTTCGATATTGGGTTTCACTATGCAAAGCGCTTTGAGTCACTAGAGAAAAAGCGCTATATAAATATAACCCGCATCTAAACCTTGATGATAATCTTTGTGATCAGCACATGTTTTCACATCACGGGACTGTAAGTAGGTTCGATATCCTTTTCTAATTGCTTTCAACTCCAAGTTAGATTACGAATGTAATGTTAATATTGAAGTGGTGCCCCGGCCCCCCCTGTAGTGGAACAACCCCAGATGTAAAGCAACTGGATCTTTGAATTCATACCAAGATTTATTTTAATACATTTTTATTTTTTGTGCAATGGCAGTTTTAAAACCAAAAAACTGCTTGCATGGCAACTTTGTGTTATCAGTGTCAATATTGCATGTATCAATTAAGTCACACACCTTGGAAATTTAATTAAAGCGACATCTGGGTGTAACTCCGCTGTCATAAGTGGTGACGCACACTTTGAGGTGTAACCTGCTGGTATGTCACTACACCGGTTTAACTATCCAATTATCATCTGACGAGTTAATGTCGGAATTGCTTCAGGAAATAATACATTAGAATAGATTAGACTTCATTGTCATGCCACATTAAGTCGGAATTATTCAGGAAATAATAGATTAGAATAGATTAGACTTCATTGTCATGCCACATTAAGTCGGAATTCTTCAGGAAATAATAGATTAGAATAGATTAGACTTCATTGTCATGCCACATTAAGTCGGAATTCTTCAGGAAATAATAGATTAGAATAGATTAGACTTCATTGTCATGCCACATTAAGAACAACCAAATTACAGCAAAGTACAGGCCGACACAGCATTTGTGTATATATATATCCATCCATCCATCCATCCATTTTCTACCGCTTATTCCATTTTTGGGGTCACGGGGGGCGCTGGCGCCTATCTCAGCTACAATCGGGCGGAAGGCGGGGTACACCCTGGACAAGTCGCCACCTCATCGCAGGGCCAACACAGATAGACAGACAACCTTCACACTCACATTCACACATAAATGTCGGAATTCTTCAGGAAATAATAGATTAGAATAGATTAGACTTCATTGTCATGCCACATTAAGTCGGAATTCTTCAGGAAATAATGGATTAGAATAGATTAGACTTCATTGTCATGCCACATTAAGTCGGAATTCTTCAGGAAATAATAGATTAGAATAGATTAGACTTCATTGTCATGCCACATTAAATCGGAATTCTTCAGGAAATAATGGATTAGAATAGATTAGACTTCATTGTCATGCCACATTAAGAACAACCAAATTACAGCAAAGTACAGGCCGACACAGCATTTGTGTATATATATATATCCATCCATCCATCCATTTCCTACCGCTTATTCCCTTTTGGGGTCGCAGGGGGCGCTGGCGCCTATCTCAGCTACAATCGGGCGGAAGGCAGGGTACACCCTGGACAAGTCGCCACCTCCTCGCAGGGCCAACACAGATAGACAGACAACATTCACACTCACATTCACACATATATATATATATATATATATATATATATATATATATATATATATATATATATAGTAGTACTGCTCCTTTTTACATGACCCATTAAATCAGGGGTAGGGAACCTATGGCTCTAGAGCCAGATGTGGCTCTCGGATAAATCTGAGCTGACGTTGCTTAACAGGATAAGTAATGAATAATTCCACTTGTAATCACAGTGTTAAAAATAACATTCAAAATATAAAACATTCTCATGCATTTTTTATGTTCAAGAAGTTGCGTTAATGGTAGGAAGTAATTTATTTATAATTGTTTAGTGTTGGGCTTGCCCTCCTGGGGGTTCTTCAGACCCCCAAGCACCGACATGAGAGCCTGTTTTAGGGTAAAATATTGTTGTTGTTTTTTTTTCTCGATTAGTCTCTCTTAGTGTCTTAATGAAATTAAACAATGGATGTCCGCTAACTTTTTGCAACTTAACGCCAAAAAAAGGGAAATGCTGATTATCGGTCCTGCTAGACACCGACCTCTATTTAATAATACAACTTTAACATTTGACAACCAAATAATAAAACAAGGTGACTCGGTAAAGAATCTGGGTATTATTTTCGACCCAACTCTCTCCTTTGAGTCACACATTAAAAGCGTTACTAAAACGGCCTTCTTTCATCTCCGTAATATCGCTAAAATTCGCTCCATTTTGTCCACTAAAGACGCCGAGATCATTATCCATGCGTTTGTTACGCCTCGCCTCGATTACTGTAACGTATTATTTTGGGGTCTCCCCATGTCTAGCATTAAAAGATTACGGTTGGTACAAAATGCGGCTGCTAGACTTTTGACAAGAACAAAAAAGTTTGATCATATTACGCCTGTACTGTATATACCTTTATATACATATATACATACATATATACCTATACTGTATATACCTTTATATACATATATACATACATATATACCTATACTGTGTATACCTTTATATACATATATACATACATATATTCCTATACTGTATATACCTTTATATACATATATACATACATATATTCCTATACTGTATATACCTTTATATACATATATACATACATATATACCTCTACTGGCTCACCTGCACTGGCTTCCTGTGCACTTAAGATGTGACTTCAAGGTTTTACTACTTAGGTATAAAATACTACACGGTCTAGCTCCAGCCTATCTTGCCGATTGTATTGTACCATATGTCCCGGCAAGAAATCTGCGATCAAAAGACTCCGGCTTATTAGTGATTCCTAGAGCCCAAAAAAAGTTTGCGGGCTATAGAGCGTTTTCCGTTCGGGCTCCAGTACTCTGGAATGCCCTCCCGGTAATAGTTCGAGATGCTACCTCAGTAGAAGCATTTAAGTCTCACCTTAAAACTCATCTGTATACTCTAGCCTTTAAATAGACCTCCTTTTTAGACCAGTTGATCTGCCGCTTCTTTTCTTTTTTCTCTTATGTCCCCCTTTCCCTTGTGGAGGGGGTCCGGTCCGATGACCATGGATGAAGTACTGGCTGCCCAGAGTCGAGACCCAGGATGGACCACTCGTCGGGACCCAGGATGGACCGCTCGCCTGTATCGGTTGGGGACATCTCTACGCTGCTGATCTGCCTCCGCTTGAGATGGTTTCCTGTGGACGGGACTCTCGCTGCTGTCTTGGATTCGCTTTGAACTGAACTCTGGCGGCTGTGTTGGAGCCACTATGGATTGAACTTTCACAGTATCATGTTAGACCCGCTCGACATCCATTGCTTTCGGTCCCCTAGAGGGGGGGGGGGGGGGCGGTGCCCACATCTGAGGTCCTCTCCAAGGTTTCTCATAGTCAGCATTGTCACTGGCGTCCCACTGGATGTGAATTCTCCCTGCCCACAGGGTGTGAGTTTTCCTTGCCCTTTTGTGGATTCTTCCGAGGATGTTGTAGTCGTAATGATTTGTGCAGTCCTTTGAGACATTTGTGATTTGGGGCTATATAAATAAACATTAATTGATTGAGTTGCTTTCCAGCAATTGTCTTTTTCTCTTTCGTCCTCACTCGTGCTCTGGGTCCAGCCCCAACCCTGTCTCTCCTCCTGGCTGCTGCTTATAACAGAGCGACAGGTGATTAGATAAAAAAGGCCCAGGTGGGCCTTCTACGCACCTGTCGCTGATTTCGAGGCCGGTCCTGGCAACATCCCGCTTTGCTGCAGGCCCGCAGCCCACACCTCCTCCACAGTTTGCTTCAGAATAACAATGTTATTACAAAGTATAAGATACTTATTATACTCTGGAAATGTTGGTCTTACTTAAAAATGCACGCGTTTGTGTTCACTGTTAAAAAATTTTTTTATATGGCTCTTAGGGAAATACATTTTAAAATATTTGGCTTCTTGGCTCTCTCAGCCAAAAATGTTCCCGGCCCCTGCATTAAATTGATGTCAGTTTCATTCATTGGGTGACCTTGATTCAACCAATTGATAGTATTGCAAACATTCAAAAAAACTTTTCCAAAAAGTGGAATGAAGTGAAATCCATCCATTTTCTACCGCCACATCCCTGCAGGAAACGCCTGCTGGGCGCGTCCGTCAGAGGTGGGTGGTGCTTCACTTCCGTGTTCAGATTACAGTGATAAGATAACATCCATCCATCCATTTACTACCGCTTATTCCCTTTCGGGTTCGCGGGGGGCGCTGGCGCCTATCTCAGCTACAATCGGGCGGAAGGCAGGGTACACCCTGGACAAGTCGCCACCTCATCGCAGGGCCAACACTAATGAGAAAAAGTGGAAAATGTTGACACAAAGCTGCCATGCAGGCAGTTGTTTTGTTCCTTTTGTCTTTATTTTCGTTTATTTGTTTCCATTGCTCCAAAAAAAAAACAAAAAAAAAACACTGCGATGAGGTGGCGACTTGTCCCGGGTGTACCTCGCCTTCCGCCCGATTGTAGCTGAGATAGGCACCCCCGCCAAGAAAATGGATGGATGGGAAAAAAAATTACCCAAAAAATCTGTTATAATGAATTATTACTTAAAAATGATCCATTTCAAATGTTTTATGTAGAAACATTTTTGCATATGTTGTGTGGTTGCCAGATAAAAACATCAAAGTTTTGATAAAAGAGCATAAAACAAACAAAATAATAGTTCAAACTTAAAATCGACAGATATATCGGAATGTGTTAAAAGTTTTAAAAAACTAATAAAAATGCATCACTTTATGAGCGGGGAACATTTTGGATCTCAAATATATTTAGTAGGATTTTATTGAACTTTTCACTGTGATTACACCAAAATATGAAATAATTAAAATCAATGGTGTCCTTCATTATTGATCTTTAATTGCTAAATAAAGGAACTCTCCTGAAGGAATCAATAAAGTACTATCTATCTATCTAAATACCGCATATTTCAGTTTTACTATAAAAAACAAAGTTGTCTTTGAGACAGAAAAGGCATAAAACCTTATTTGTTTTACTTTATATCACCCTCAAGTTAAAAAAAAAAAATTGTTTATTTTTAACATTTTAGTGACTGAGGAGTCCTAAGAATTAAAAAAGAAAAAAATCCATGTATTTTGTTATGGTTTGAAAATGAAAAATATCAAAATGCTTATATGTTTCCGTGGAAAAAGTTTGGACACCCCTGACCTACAACTATGGCGGTCAGTCAGTGAATTATTATTTTATAAAGGACTTTTTCCCCCTCGTGACTCATGGCGGGAACTGGAATCGAACCGGGACTTTCTGTTCGGTCGCTCTACCATCTGAGCCGAGCTGCCTCGATAATTAGTGGGCTCTTTACATAACGTCTAATCAACAGTCATTATCCGCGTAGGTAATTAGTTCTAATTAGTGCATCAATCATTCTTACATTGACTATATGGTGCATTTTATGACTAGTCTCTTATTCAGCGGCACAAAAGCAAGTCGCCGAGCACCTGTCTCGAACGCTACACACCCAAAATTTGCATGACCTCGTATTTTGTGGAGAATGTGACAAAGTAGAACAGGAGGCGGAGCCTTCAACCGTCAAACCTGATTCAGTCATTTCGTGTATATAATTGAGCTTGTATGTATGATTATGATCTATGTGGCAATAAGACAAAAACATACATATATACATATATACACAAATATACGAAACATAATTCAATCACCTTTGTTGTTGTCTACATGTTTTTAGTGTAAACATTCCACATCCCCATGCTTTGACAGTCTTCACTATTTCAAATCACCAGAGAGAAAAAAAAACTACACATATAATAAGTAAGAATAAAAAGTGGTAATGGATATTAAAATTAGAAACACCACTGGAATGAAAATGAGGGCGTCATAAAAATGTGAGTAGACAATTGCGACGAGGTGGCGACTTGTCCAGGGTGTACCCTGCCTTCCGCCCGATTGTAGCTGAGATAGGCGCCAGCGCCCCCCGCGACCCCGAAAGGGAATAAGCGGTAGAAAACGGATGGATAGACAATTGCAGGGGCGCACGCTTGAATAACCTTATTTTTTTTTTAATCAACCATAAAAGTGAATCAAAATAAGAAATGTTAATATATGTATGTACTTTTTTATTTATTTTTCTATTTTTCTTCATTTTTTTAAAGAGTCCGTTCAAAAAGTATATATTTAGGCCAATATGTGTCATACGTCAGCAGCCAAGAGCATTTAAGTCTCACCTTAAAACTCATCTGTATACTCTAGCCTTTAAATAGACCTCCTTTTTAGACCAGTTGATCTGCCGCTTCTTTTCTTTCTCCTATGTCCCCCCCTCCCTTGTGGAGGGGGTCCGGTCCGATGACCATGGATGAAGTACTGGCTGTCCAGAGTCGAGACCCAGGATGGACCGCTCGTCGGGACCCAGGATGGACCGCTCGCCTGTATCGGTTGGGGACGTCTCTACGCTGCTGATCCGCTTGAGATGGTTTCCTGTGGACGGGACTCTCGCTGCTGTCTTGGATCCGCTTGAACTGAACTCTCGCGGCTGTGTTGGAGCCACTATGGATTGAACTTTCACAGTATCATGTTAGACCCGCTCGACATCCATTGCTTTCGGTCCCCTAGAGAGGGGGGGTTGCCCACATCTGAGGTCCTCTCCAAGGTTTCTCATAGTCAGCATTGTCACTGGCGTCCCACTGGATGTGAATTCTCTCTGCCCACTGGGTGTGAGTTTTCCTTGCCCTTTTGTGCGTTCTTCCGAGGATGTTGTAGTCGTAAGGATTTGTGCAGTCCTTTGAGACATTTGTGATTTGGGTCTATATAAATAAACATTGATTGATTGAAGAGCAGCATTTGTACCTGTTTAGAATGTTTCAATTGTATATTTTACACCAAATAATATCCTGAGAGAATCGGTTTGAATGGAACATCCATCCTGAATCAAATGGTCACCCCAGGAATCAGAATGGAACCAAAGTTGATTCACATGTTTGTATGACTCCAAAGTGGTTTTCCAGACCAGTAAACACTACAATTTTAACACGGAACATATTCTTTACTAGAAAAGATGAACTTGCGGATGAGAGATGAAAAGAAGAATGTAGAAGAAAGAACCAAAGTAGGTTCACAGCGATGCTCAACAAACTTTAACAGAGTTTTTACAAAACTGCTAAGTTGATAATGTGATACCTGACAAAGTGTGCCTTTGGTTTTTGAAAGACCGTATGATTGCATTTTTCAAAGGACGGCGTGGGTGTGACGGTAAGCATACGTCCTCCAGCTAATTAAACCAATTATCGGCAGTGACTCTTGCGGCTTTTTGAATTCAGTATTTCCTTGTCAGCAGACATGTGTCACATAATTAACATAGACCACATTCCAGGGCTGCGTCAAGCTGGCGTATATAAGGATGGCTCTGGACTGTCTTCAGTATCGAGCATCACCGCAGCAAAGGTGAGACGAAGCAACTTTGCATCCTGCCTTCCCAACTCTCTGAGATTTTTCTCTCGTCCTTGCACAGATGGCATTTACTCTCCGCGTCTTCGTCCTTCTTTGTGGGCTCAGTGCACTGATGCCCGGAGCTGTAAGTCCACATCTCAGCGGCTGACTTCCGATCTTTTCTTTTACTTTCCGCTGCATTAATATTTGCCAACGATCTGCTTTTCTTCCCCACAGTGGTCTCTACCTAAGAACCCAAGTTGGTAGCTGTGGCTTGATGTCACTTTTCCTTTTTGTAAAACATGTGTTGTGTTTTCCACTCCTAAAATAACACTTTTGTTGCAGACATTTGCTGTCCTGAGGGATGGACTCAGTTGGACGCTCGCTGTTACATCTTCAAAGCTGAGGCAAGGACCTTCATCGATGCAGAGGTATGGAAGAAAGTCACACAGTCCTAACTCTTAGAATCGGTTTGCTCTTGTAACACTTGAACAATATTTTCCACTCTGTTTCTACCACTAGAGCGTCTGCAACATTCTTGGAGGCAATCTGGTCTCAATCCTCAGTGCGCTGGAGAATTCCCTCGTTCAGAAACTGGTCCTGGTTCAAGGTGCAAGTGAAGCCTGGATTGGACTCCACGATGCCGTTGAGGTGAAACATCTGCCAGTATTACATTGATCTATTGCCGAATGTGTCCCCCGGACTAAATCTAGACCTTTTAAAGGAAGGATACGTGCTAGTTAGGTGGCTCATGACTACTACTTCAAAGAGCAGTCGGGGAAATTGCAGGCAGCGACTCACTCAAATGTGATTTTGTCTTCCAGGATGGGGAGTTTTTCTGGACTGACGGCAGCGACTTTAAATTTGAGAACTTCGACCAGGGAGAGCCTGGAAATGATGAATGTGTGGTGATTCAGACTACAGGTATGATCGGGGAAACCCATTTGACTTGAGATCGAAGGCTCTGTTTTTCCTGAAAAATAAAGCCAACACTTTGTTTTATAGGTAGATGGGAAGGCGAATCATGCGACGACCCGGAACCATACGTCTGCCTCAGAGATGCAGTCTGCCCCAAACACTTTTCGTCATAACTTCAACAACGATGTCTTTCACTCATCACAACGAGTGTACTGAGAAGATATTATACTTTAGTGGTGTCTTTGTATCTCCGGGTTGACTGTTGACTTTTCTCCTCCACTGCTCAGTTGTTGGATGTTAATCAAACACACTGATCTCTCTTATAAATAAAGGAACCTCTCTATATCAAAATATGTCGTTGTGTCCTGTTTTATACACACTTCGTTTTCAATTTGCCCACTGCTTGACTATTATTCATAGAGTTGTTTTTTTTATTTCCATATTTGACGGTTGTTTGGTTTTGTGGAAGTCTGTCCACATCAATCAATCAATCAATGTTTACTTATATAGCCCTAAATCACTAGTGTCTCAAAGGGCTGCACAAACCACCACGACATCCTCGGTAGGCCCACATAAGGGCAAGGAAAACTCACACCCAGTGGGACGTCGGTGACAATAATGACTATGAGAACCTTGGAGAGGAGGAAAGCAATGGATGTCGAGCGGGTCTAACATGATACTGTGAAAGTTCAATCCACAATGGATCCAACACAGTCGCGAGAGTCCAGTCCAAAGCGGATCCAACACAGCAGCGAGAGTCCCGTTCACAGCGGAGCCAGCAGGAAACCATCCCAAGCGGAGGCGGATCAGCAGCGCAGAGATGTCCCCAGCCGATACACAGGCAAGCAGTACATGGCCACCGGATCGGACCGGACCCCCTCCACAGGGGAGAGTGGGACATAGAAGAAAAAGAAAAGAAACAGCAGATCAACTGGTCTAAAAAGGGAGTCTATTTAAAGGCTAGAGTATACAAATGAGTTTTAAGGTGAGACTTAAATGCTTCTACTGAGGTGGCATCTCGAACTGTTACCGGGAGGGCATTCCAGAGTACTGGAGCCCGAACGGAAAACGCTCTATAGCCCGCAGACTTTTTTTGGGCTTTGGGAATCACTAACAAGCCGGAGTCCTTTGAACGCAGATTTATTGCCGGGACATATGGTACAATACAATCGGCAAGATAGGATGGAGCTAGACCGTGTAGTATTTTATACGTAAGTAGTAAAACCTTAAAGTCACATCTTAAGTGCACAGGAAGCCAGTGCAGATGAGCCAGTATAGGTATATATGTATGTATATATGTATATAAAGGTATATACAGTATAGGTATATATGTATGTATATATGTATATAAAGGTATATACAGTATAGGTATATATGTATGTATATATGTATATAAAGGTATATACAGTATAGGTATATATGTATGTATATATGTATATAAAGGTATATACAGTATAGGTATATATGTATGTATATATGTATATAAAGGTATATACAGTACAGGCGTAATGTGATCAAACTTTCTTGTTCTTGTCAAAAGTCTAGCAGCCGCATTTTGTACCAACTGTAATCTTTTAATGCTAGACATGGGGAGACCCGAAAATAATACGTTACAGTAGTCGAGGCGACGAGACGTAACAAACGCATGGATAATGATCTCAGCGTCTTTAGTGGACAGAATGGAGCGAATTTTAGCGATATTACGGAGATGAAAGAAGGCCGTTTTAGCAACGCTTTTAATGTGTGCCTCAAAGGAGAGAGTTGGGTCGAAGATAATACCCAGATTCTTTACCGTGTCGCCTTGTTTAATTGTTTGGTTGTCAAATGTTAGAGTTGTATTATTAAATAGAGTTCGGTGTCTAGCAGGACCGATAATCAGCATTTCCGTTTTTTTGGCATTAAGTTGCAAAAAGTTAGCGGACATCCATTGTTTGCATCCACATTTACGACTTTCTTCCAATGCAAAAAAGCCGCCTCGCATCCATTGGCTGATTATCATTAGGACACGCCTCCAGGTGGCTACTATCTGCCGTGTTGGTAGAGAACCTCGTGGAACTCCACACGTTACCTTAACATAGTCCGAGGTCACGTTGTTATGGAGACGCACTGGCAAGATAGGAGTTGAACCAAGAAAAGGCCAAGTCTGACATACCCATGCATGTTTCGATAGGTTCTAATAGAATGTTGTGATCGACGGTATTAAAAGCAGGGCTGAGATCCAGTCGCACAAAACATTCATCGTTAGCAATAGATCTTTAGGCACTGAAATGGTTCACAGAGATTGTTAAATGCTAAGTGTTTATTTAGCTGCTGCGCAACTATTTTTGTAGAGTATTTAAGAGATAGAGGGTAGGTGCGACACTTTCTCCTCCATTGCTCAGTTGTTGGATGTTAATCAAACACACTGATCCCTCTTATAAATAAAGGAACCTCTCTATATCAAAATATGTCTTTGTGTCCTGTTTCATACACACTTCGTTTTCAATTTGCCCACTGCTTGACTATTATTCATAGAGTTGTTTTTTTTATTTCCATATTTGACGGTTGCTTGGTTTTGTGGAAGTCTTGCTGTCCACATTTACGACTTTCTTCCAATGCAAAAAAGCTGCCTCGCATCCATTGGTTGATTATCATTAGGAAACGCCTCCAGGTGGCTACTATCTGCCGTGTTGGTAGAGAACCTCGTGGAACTCCACACGTTACCTTAACATAGTCCGAGGTCACGTTGGTATGGAGACGCACTGGCAAGATAGGAGTTGAACCAAGAAAAGGCCAAGTCTGACATACCCATGCATGTTTCGATAGGTTCTAATAGAATGTTGTGATCGACGGTATTAAAAGCAGGGCTGAGATCCAGTCGCACAAAACATTCCATCCATCCATCCATCCATCCATCATCTTCCGCTTATCCGAGGTCGGGTCGCGGGGGCAGCAGCCTAAGCAGGGAAACCCAGACTTCCCTTTCCCCAGCCACTTCGTCTAGCTCTTCCCGGGGGATCCCGAGGCGTTCCCAGGCCAGCCGGGAGACATAGTCTTCCCAACGTGTCCTGGGTCTTCCCCGTGGCCTCCTACCAGCTGGACGTGCCCTAAACACCTCCCTAGGGAGGCGTTCGGGTGGCATCCTGACCAGATGCCCGAACCACCTCATCTGGCTCCTCTCGATGTGAAGGAGCAGCGGCTTTACTTTGAGTTCCTCCCGGATGGCAGAGCTTCTCACCCTATCTCTAAGGGAGAGACCCAAACTCATTTCGGCCGCTTGTACCCGTGATCTTATCCTTTCGGTCATGACCCAAAGCTCATGACCATAGGTGAGGATGGGAACGTAGATCGACCGGTAAATTGAGAGCTTTGCCTTCCGGCTCAGCTCCTTCTTCACCACAAAACATTCATAGTTAGCAATAGATCTTCAGGCACTGAAAGGGTTCACAGAGATTGTTAAATGCTAAGTGTTTATTTAGCTGCTGCGCAACTATTTTTGTAGAGTATTTAAGAGATAGAGGGTAGGTGCGACACTCCCGGTAGTTTAGCCGGAGGTCCGAATCGAGCTTAGGTCTTTTGAGCAGAGGATGAATAACTGCTGTTTCGAATGCTATAGTGGAAAAGTATCAGAGAAAATAGATATTTAGCACTGATGGTCCTAATGTTACAAACGGCTCCTTGATAAGTTTCCTAGGAAGTCGCTCAAGTTTGTTCGTTTTGCCGCACGAGTTCCTCTGATGGGAGAGATTGTTTTGGCGAGCATTTGCTGTAGTACATACAATTTTAATCGGAAAAAATGAATTTTATTGTTTTTGGATCTGGATCGGTTCGCAGCCGAGTGTGAAGCGACCGGAATGAGAATCAGCACCTCCAAATCCGAGTCCATGGTTCTCGCCCGGAAAAGGGTGGAGTGTCATCTCCGGGTTGGGGAGGAGACCCTGCCCCAAGTGGAGGAGTTCAAGTACCTAGGAGTCTTGTTCACGAGTGGGGGAAGAGTGGATCGTGAGATCGACAGGCGGATCGGTGCGGCGTCTTCAGTAATGCGGACGTTGTACCGATCCGTTGTGGTGAAAAAGGAGCTGAGCCGGAAGGCAAAGCTTTCAATTTACTGGTCGATCTACGTTCCCATCCTCACCTATGGTCATGAGCTTTGGGTCATGACCGAAAGGATAAGATCACGGGTACAAGCGGCCCAAATGAGTTTCCTCTCCCTTAGAGATAGGGTGAGAAGCTCTGCCATCCGGGAGGAACTCAAAGTAAGTCCGCTGCTCCTCCACATCGAGAGGAGCCAGATGAGGTGGTTCGGGCATCTGGTCGGGATGCCACCCGAACGCCTCCCGAGGGAGGTGTTTAGGGCACGTCCAACCGGTAGTAGGCCACGGGGAAGACCCAGGACACGTTGGGAAGACTATGTCTCCCGGCTAGCCTGGGAACGCCTCGGGATCCCCCGGGAAGAGCTAGACGAAGTGGCTGGGGAGAGGGAAGTCTGGGCTTCCCTGCTTAGGCTGCTGCCCCCGCGACCCGACCTCGGATAAGCGGAAGATGATGGATGGATGGATTTTTTTCAAAATTGAAAATGTGTTTGAATATGAATCTCAAAGTCATCAAGGCTATTTTCATAGACTTTATAAACTATAGATGAACCCAGAACAACTGCACACTCGTCTCTGCATGTCGGCACGGGACAAGATCACAAGAAAAAAATTTATCGCGTTTTCTTACAACATGCAAAGAAGTTTCAGGAATCCAAAAGCACCAACATGAAGGATGGAACCAGCAAATAGAAGTAATCTCTCCTCAGCAGCAGTCGTACTAGACAAGCAAGAATAGAACACGGAAGTAAAGAAAATCATTAAGCATTAATGACGAGGAATTACTTTGAGATTCTGCCAGATGAAGCATAAGCGGAATCAAGCAAAGGGAACATGAAATATTCATTCAAAAACAAAATGACTGTCAGGTAATTACAGCAAACCTGATCGACCTGTAAAGACAAAGTAGGAAATACCTTTGCGGGGTAAGAACAGTAATTAAACAGATGGCCTGAGCATTTGGAGAATCTACTAAAGGAACCTACACCACGCAGTTCTCCAGCAGAACAACAACTTCATATCATAAGTCACACACCTCTTTGATAGGGTCTAGTACCCGCACTCTTTTACTATGAAGCCACGCTGTTGTAACACCTGGCTCGGCGTTGTCTTGCTGAAATAAGCAGGGGCGTCCATGATAACAACATATGTTGCTCCAAAAGCTGTATGTACCTTTCAGCAGGAATGGTGCCTTCACAGATGTGTAAGTTACCCATGCCTTGGCCACTAATACACCCCCATACCATCACACATGCTGACTACAACACTTTCACCCTCGAACAGTCACTAATACACCCCCATACCTATCCACAACATCCGCAGTTGAGGTCAGCAAAACACCATCCGCACCATACACGGTGTTGATAGTGCACTGTTTCCCCTTCCTGAGGCGGCGGACGGTGGTCCAGAATCGCTTCGAAGCCGTCCGGAAGTCGTTTTCCATGGCTTCCCCGAACTCCTCCCATGTCCGAGTTTTTGCCTCCGCGACCGCTGAAGCCGCACACCGCTTGGCCTGTCGGTACCCGTCCGCTGCCTCCGGAGTCCTATGAGCCAAAAGGACCCGATAGGACTCCTTCTTCAGCTTGACGGCATCCCTCACCGCGGGTGTCCACCAACGGGTTTTAGGATTGCCGCCCCGACAGGCACCAACTACCTTGCGGCCACAGCTTCGATCAGCCGCCTCGACAATAGAGGTGCGGAACATGGTCCACTCGGACTCAATGTCCAGCACCTCCCTCGTGACATGTTCAAAGTTCTTCCGGAGGTGGGAATTGAAACTAGAACACTTTCACCCTACAGCAATCACTAATACACCCCCATACCTATCCACAACATCCGCAGTCAAGGTCAGCGGAACACCATCCGCACCATACACGGTGTTGATAGTGCACTGCTTCCCCTTCCTGAGGCGGCGGACGGTGGTCCAGAATCGCTTCGAAGCCGTCCGGAAGTTGTTTTCCATGGCTTCCCCGAACTCCTCCCATGTCCGAGTTTTTGCCTCCGCGACCGCTGAAGCCGCACACCGCTTGGCCTGTCGGTACCCGTCCACTGCCTCCGGAGTCCTATGAGCCAAAAGGACCCGATAGGACTCCTTCTTCAGCTTGACGGCATCCCTCACCGTGGGTGTCCACCAAGGGGTTTTAGGATTGCCGCCCCGACAGGCACCAAATACCTTGCGGCCACAGCTTCGATCAGCCGCCTCGACAATAGAGGTGCGGAACATGGTCCACTCGGACTCAATGTCCAGCACCTCCCTCGTGACATGTTCAAAGTTCTTCCGGAGGTGGTAATTGAAACTAGAACACTTTCACCCTACAGCAATCACTAATACATCCCCATACCATCACACATGCTGCCTACAACACTTTCACCCTAGAACAATCACTAATACACCCCCATACCATCACACATGCTGCCTACAACACTTTCACCCTAGAACAATCACTAATACACCCCCATACCATCACACATGCACCCTAGAACACTTTCACCCTAGTACAATCACTAATACACCCCCATACCATCACACATGTTCTCTAGAACACTTTCACCCTAGAACAATCACTAATACACCCCCATACCATCACACATGCTGCCTACAACACTTTCACCCTAGAACAGTCCCCATGGTTCTTTTCCTCTTTGGTCCACAGTTTCCAAAAACAATTTGAAATGTGGACTCGTCAGAACACAGAAAACTTTTCCACTTTGCATCAGTCCATCTTAGATGAGCTCGGGCCCAGCCAAGCGTATCTGGGTGTTGTTGATAAATGGCTGTGGCTTTGCATAGTAGAGTTTTAACTTGCACTTAACAGATGTAGCGACCAACTGTAGTTACTGACAGTGGTTTTCTGAAGTGTTTCTGAGCCCAGGTGGTGATATTCTTTACACACTGATGTGGCTTTTTGATGCCTGAGGGATGGAAGGTGTGTAATATCATGGCTTACTTGCGGTGATTTCTTCACATTCTCTTAACCTTTTGATGATATTACGGAGCGTAGATGGTGAAATCCCTAAATTCCTTGCAATAGCTGCTTGAGAAATGTTGTTCTTAAACAATTTGCTCAGGCATTTGTTGACAAAGTGGTGACCCTCGCCCCGTTCTTGTTTGTGAATGAGTGAGCATTGTATTAGTGGCCAAGGCATGGCTAACTGACACATCTGTGAAGGCACCATTAATGCTGAAAGGTACATACAGCATTTGGAGCAACATATGTTGTTATCATGGACGCCCCTGCTTATTTCAGCAAGACAAAGCCAAGCCAGGTGTTACAACAGCGTGGCTTCATAGTAAAAGAGTGCGGGTACTAGACTGGCCTGCCTTTAGTCCATGCATCCATCTTCTTCCTCCTATCCGACGTTGGGTCGCGGGGGCAGCAGCCTAAGCAGGGAAGCCCAGACTTCCCTCTCCCCAGCCACTTCGTCTAGCTCTTCCCGGGGGATCCCGAGGTGTTCCCAGGCCAGCCGGGAGACATAGTCTTCCCAACATGTCCTGGGTCTTCCCCGTGGCCTCCTACCGGTTGGACGTGCCCTAAACACCTCCCTAGGGAGGCGTTCGGGTGGCATCCTGACCAGATGCCCGAACCACCTCATCTGGCTCCTCTCCATGTGAAGGAGCAGCGGCTTTACTTTGAGTTCCTCCCGGATGGCAGAGCTTCTCACCCTATCTCTAAGGGAGAGACCCAAACTCATTTGGGCCGCTTGTACCCGTGATCTTATCCTTTCGGTCATGACCCAAAGCTCATGACCATAGGTGAGGGTGGGAACGTAGATCGACCGGTAAATTGAGAGCTTTGCCTTCCGGCTCAGCTCCTTCTTCACCACAACGTATCGGTACAACGTCCGCATTACTGAAGACGCCGCACCGATCCGCCTGTCGATTTCACGATCCACTCTTCCCTCACTCGTGAACAAGACTCCTAGGTACTTGAACTCCTCCACTTGGGGCAGGGTCTCCTCCCCAACCCGGATATGGCACTCCACCCTTTTCCGGGCGAGAACCATGGACTCGGACTTGGAGGTGCTGATTCTCATTCCGGTCGCTTCATACTCAGCTGCAAAAAGATCCAGTGAGAGCTGAAGATCCCGGTCAGATGAAGCCATCAGGACCACATCATCTGCAAAAAGCAGAGACCTAATCCTGCGGTCACCAAACCGGAACCCCTCAACGCCTTGACTGCGCCTAGAAATTCTGTCCATAAAAGTTATGAACAGAATCGGTGACAAAGGACAGCCTTGGCGGAGTCCAACCCTCACTGGAAATGTGTTCGACTTACTGCCGGCAATGCGGACCAAGGTCTGGCACTGATCGTACAGGGAGCGGACCGCCACAATAAGACAGTCCGATACCCCATACTCTCTGAGCACTCCCCACAGGACTTCCCGAGGTACACGGTCGAATGCCTTCTCCAAGTCCACAAAGCACATGTAGACTGGTTGGGCAAACTCCCATGCACCCTCAAGAACCGGGGTGGTGGTTCCTCTCTTTAAGAAGGGGGACCGGAGGGTTTGTTCCAACTACCGTGGGATCACACTCCTCAGCCTTCCCGGTAAGGTTTATTCAGGTGTACTGGAGAGGAGTCTACGCCGGATAGTCCAACCTCGGATTCAGGAGGAACAGTGTGGTTTTCGTCCTGGTCATGGAACTGTGGACCAGCTCTATACTCTCGGCAGGGTTCTTGAGGGTGCATGGGAGTTTGCCCAACCAGTCTACATGTGCTTTTTTTTATTATGTTAATGTTGTTTACCTAGGAGTCTTGTTCACGAGTGGGGGAAGAGTGGATCGTGAGATCGACAGGCGGATCGGTGCGGCATCTTCAGTAATGCGGACGTTGTACCGATCCGTTGTGGTGAAGAAGGAGCTGAGCCGGAAGGCAAAGCTCTCAATTTACCAGTCGATCTACGTTCCCATCCTCACCTATGGTCATGAGCTTTGGGTCATGACCGAAAGAATAAGATCACGGGTAGAAGCGGCCCAAATGAGTTTGGGTCTCTCCCTTAGAGATAGGGTGAGAAGCTCTGTCATCCGGGAGGAACTCAAAGTAAAGCCGCTGCTCCTCCACATGGAGAGGAGCCAGATGAGGTGGTTCGGGCATCTGGTCAGGTTGCCACCCGAACGCCTCCCTAGGGAGGTGTTTAGGGCACGTCCAATCGGTAGGAGGCCAAGGGGAAGACCCAGGACAGGTTGGGAAGACTATGTCTCCCGGCTGGCCTGGGAACGCCTCGGGATCCCCCGGGAAGAGCTAGACGAAGTGGCTGGGGAGAGGGAAGTCTGGGTTTCCCTGCTTAGGCTGTTGCCCCCGCGACCCGACCTCGGATAAGCGGAAGATGATGGATGGATGTTGTTTAATCGGATGTATGGCATAGCGTTTTTATTTTGAAGCCGGAAAAGTGTGATTGGTTTGAGAAAGTCTTACTTTTTGCATTAAAAAAAGTCTCCTTTCGACTTCCCGCCGACCGTCTTTCAGTTCATTTGTCATCTTACTTCCTAAAGCGGTCCCAGTAACAATCTGACTGTTATCTTCACGGTGGCAGAGGGGTTAGTGCGTCTGCCTCACAATACGAAGGTCCTGCAGTCCTGAGTTCAAATCCAGGCTCTGGATCTTTCTGTGTGGAGTTTGCATGTTCTCCCCGTGAATGCGTGGGTTCCCTCCGGGTACTCCGGCTTCCTCCCACCTCCAAAGACATGCACCTGGGGATAGGTTGATTGGCAACACTAAATTGGCCCTAGTGTGTGAATGTGAGTGTGAATGTTGTCTGTCTATCTGTGTTGGCCCTGCGATGAGGTGGCGACTTGTCCAGGGTGTACCCCGCCTTCCGCCCGATTGTAGCTGAGATAGCCGCCAGCGCCCCCCGCCACCCCGAAAGGGAATAAGCGGTAGAAAATGGATGGATGGATGTAATCTGAACACGGAAGTGAAGCACCACCCACCTCTGAAGGACGCGCCCAGCAGGCGTTTCCTGCAGGGATGTGGCCTCGTCTCACGGCAAAAAAAAAAAAAAAAAGAGTCCTTTCTGGTCGGGTGAACAACTTGTCAGGGCTTTGAAGCTTCTAGAAGCCTAATGTGTACTGCTTGTGGCTCATCAGTAGCAAGTCCACCGCAGCTAAGTTCCCTTGCTATGGCATGGGCCGAGGGTCAAAAAGGAAGTGTTGGCGTTAATCCCATGTAAAAAAAAAATGTGTGCTGTTATTAAAATGTATTCACTTTTACAAAGTAACCTCTGAAGGCAGACATAAGGGTTCTCAATATAAAGCAGTTTATCGTCTTTGCCCTCGCCCGGACTCCAAAACAGCAGCCATAGAAATGAAATGTAAAAAAAAAGCCGAGCCTGGGTTATTATGCTAATTAAAGCACTTAGTTGTGTCAACGTGTGGCTTTTGGGTCTTTCAGTATTTCCCCGTCACAGACATGTGTCACATAATTAACATACAGAACATTCCAGGGCTGCGCCGAGCTGGCGTATATAAGGACGGCGCTCGGTGGTCCTCGGCGTCAGGCGTCAACGCAGCAAAGGTGAAGGTCGCCTTACTTTTTCGAACTCTTCGTGTGACAAGTTTTCAAATCACAGCCTTTTGTCTCCCACAGATGATGTTTTCTCTCTCTGTGTTGGTCCTCCTTTGCGGGATCGGTGGAACGTTGACTGCAATTGTGAGTCCAGATCTCACCTGATGGCTTGAAAAGAAAAAATGTTCTGTATTGTTTTACCATTCATGTCCTGTGTTGATAATTGTGGATGTTTCTGCTCCACAGGTGCCTTTGTCTCACCATCGGGAGAGAGGTTGGTAGATAAGCCCCCATGAAACGTTTTGTTTTTCCCCATGACTTAGTTTCTGTTTATTTCCCCTCCGTAAAATAACAACAATGCCGTGGAAGTTTGCTGTCCCGAGGGCTGGACTCAGAAGGATGATAACTGTTACATGTACAAAGCCGAGCCAAGGACTTTTATCGATGCCGAGGTATGGAAGAAGTTCCCACAGTAGTTCTAATGTTGATAAATGAACAAAAGTCCACATGTGATTGGAAATGACCGATATTCTTTTACTCCGTTTCTACCACTAGAGGGTCTGCAACCTGGTTGGCGGGAATCTGGCTTCAATCAGCAACATTTTAGAAAATGCGGTCGTTTTTCAACTGGTCGCGAAAGCCGGTGGGGATGAAGCCTGGATTGGACTCCATGATGCCGTTAAGGTGAGAGACTCACCAGTGTTGATGTTGGCTTGGCTTCAGTAGGAGGGGGTTTTTGGGCACATGGACATAGAATGTGTCCTCAAAGACAATGTATGTGTCCTCACCGTCAAACTGTGGTATGTGGGCTCCAGCTAGTGGAACGCCAAATAACCACTTCCTTCAATTGGGAATGACGGGACTCAAAGGGTGGAGACCCTGCCCCAAGTGGAGGAGTTCAAGTACCTAGGAGTCTTGTTCACGAGTGGATGGTGAGATCGACAGGCGGATCGGTGCGGCGTCTTCAGTAATGCGGACGTTGTATCGATCCGTTGTGGTGAATAAGGAGCTGAGCCGTAAGGCAAAGCTCTCAATTTACCGGTCGATCTGCGTTCCCATCCTCACCTATGGTCATGAGCTTTGGGTCATGACCGAAAGGATAAGATCACGGGTACAAGCGGCCGAAATGAGTTTGGGTCTCTCCCTTAGAGATAGGGTGAGAAGCTCTGCCATCCGAGAGGAACTCAACGTAAAGCCGCTGCTCCTCCACATCGAGAGGAGCCAGATGAGGTGGTTCGGGCATCTGGTCAGGATGCCACCCGAACGCCTCCCTAGGGAGGTGTTTAGGGCACGTCCAGCTGGTAGGAGGCCATGGGGAAGACCCAGGACACGTTGGGAAGACTATGTCTCCCGGCTGGCCTGGGAACGCCTCGGGATCCCCCGGGAAGAGCTAGACGAAGTGGCTGGTCGCGACCCGACCTCGGATAAGCGGAAGATGATGGATGGATGGATGGATGGATGGGACTCGAGCCGTTACTACATGTACTTTACAGTGCCCAAAATATTGATTATACTCTGCTTTGATTGAATGAATACTTAGGCCTACTACTGTATTTTACTGTTGATCATTGCGGCGGTACTTGGAGAGTCAAGTCCTTTTATTGTGGAAAGAAGTTGGAGAACCACGGAGTCGTGTCCGTTTTCCGTGACGATTCTGCATGACGTTACGTACGATTCAAGACCCAGTCGCGGAAATTGCAGGCGGTCGCTGTCTTTCCGTGTGATTCATTCAAATGAGACTTTGACTTGCAGTCTGAAGAGTACCTTTGGACCGATGGCACCAAGTTTGTCTTTTCGAACTTCGCCTCATCAGTGGCATCTGGCGGCGATTCATGTGTGGTGATTAAAGCCTCTGGAAGTCAAGGTATGACCGGCCAATCAAATGAGCTCGCGATGAAATACAATGATGTCCCTAAAAAAAAAGGTTGTTCTTTGTAGGCGAATGGGGAGGCGAGCCGTGCGACGACGACGAGCCGTACGTTTGCATCAGACCGGCAAAATGTCAGATACACTAATCACACCTTCTGCCATCACTCATCACAATGACTGTAATGAGACGATATTAAACTTTTGTGGTGTCACTTTATATCTGGGCTTATTCTCAAGAACTGTATTCCTTTCCCACAGTTTGAATGTGAGTTGAACACATTGAAAACTGGTTCATCATCTGTCTCTTAAATAAAAGGAACCTGTCTGAATTGAAATATGTTTTTGTGTTTTATTTACTATGCACCCAATTCTGAGCTTGTGCATTGCTTGATCCTATCTTGCCGATTGTATTGTACCATATGTCCCGGCAAGAAATCTGCCTTCAAAGGACTCCGGCTTATTAGTGATTCCCAAAGCCCAAAAAAAGTCTGCGGGCTATAGAGCGTTTTCATTTCGGGCTCCAGTATTCTGGAATGCCCTCCCGGTAAAAGTTCGAGATGCTACCTCAGTAGAAGCATTTAAGTCTCACCTTAAAACTCATTTGTATACTCTAGCCTTTAAATAGACTCCCTTTTTAGACCAGTTGATCTGCCGTTTCTTTTCTTTTTCTCCTATGTCCCACTCTCCCTTGTGGAGGGGGTCCGGTCCGATCCGGTGGCCATGTACTGCTCGCCCGTGTATCGGCTGGGGACATCTCTGCGCTGCTGATCCGCCTCCGCTCGGGATGGTTTCCTGCTGGCTCTGCTGTGAACGGGACTCTCGCTGCCGTGTTGGATCCGCTTTGGACTGGACTCTCGCGACTGTGTTGGATCCACTACGGATTGAACTTTCACAGTATCATGTTAGACCCGCTCGACATCCATTGCTTTCCTCCTCTCCAAGGTTCTCATAGTCATCATTGTCACCGACTAGTGATTTAGGGCTATATAAGTAAACATTGAGTGATTGATTGATTGAGGTATATATGTATGTATATATGTATATAAAGGTATATACAGTATAGGTATATATGTATGTATATATGTATATAAAGGTATATACAGTATAGGTATATATGTATGTATATATGTATATAAAGGTATATACAGTATAGGTATATATGTATGTATATATGTATATAAAGGTATATACAGTATAGGTATATATGTATGTATATATGTATATAAAGGTATATACAGTATAGGTATATATGTATGTATATATGTATATAAAGGTATATACAGTATAGGTATATATGTATGTATATATGTATATAAAGGTATATACAGTATAGGTATATATGTATGTATATATGTATATAAAGGTATATACAGTATAGGTATATATGTATGTATATATGTATATAAAGGTATATACAGTATAGGTATATATGTATGTATATATGTATATAAAGGTATATACAGTATAGGCGTAATGTGATCAAACTTTCTTGGTCTTGTCAAAAGTCTAGCAGCCACATTTTGTACCAACTGTAATCTTTTAATGCTAGACATGGGGAGACCCCAAAATATTACGTTACAGTAATCGAGACGAGGCGTAACAAACGCATGGATATTGATCTCGGCGTCGTTAGTGGACAAAAAGGACCGATTTTTAGCAAAATTACGGAGATGAAAGAAGGCTGTTTTAGTAATTTTGTGAGGAAGCATCTTTCCTCACAAAATGGCTGCCAGCTGGACACAAAATGAATGAATGAATGAAGTTTTGGTACTGACACATGGTTCGCACACAGAGGCATATTTAATAGTTTGCAAATGGAAAAGTTGAAGAAAGAGGGGTTCATAAATGGCAGGTCCATTGCACATTTAACACACTTCCTTGTGGTCTCGATCAGAGGTCTTCAACAGGGGTCTGCGACAGTACGGGTCATGAAATTCTTGCTGGATTTGACTTTTTCTAGTATTTCATTTTGAATTCCCCCTCCAATTTTTTGTACGCATTTACTGATTGGCGCTCTTTCAAGGGGGGGGGGGGGCAACAGATTATTGACCTGTCCCTCTAAAGAGGGGGACCTGTCCCTACTGCTGCTGGGTTCAGGCCACAGACCTCGGTCAGGTTCTCTTTAGCTGCGCCTCAATTCGGCGACACATTCCAAGGACCAAGTCTGAGCGGTCGAGGAAGTGTGGGTCCTGGAAACCTCCAGCAGCAGCTGCGGTGTTGGGAATCGAGGCCACCTCGCCTTCGGGACACTTCCCGGTTGTCCCCGCCCTGGCATTCACGTCATGTACCTGCTGACCAGTGCCAGGTGTCGGAATGATGCTCACCTGAGATTAGAAGGACTTTGTATCGTGTTCTGTGTGGTTGTAGTTCTTTTTCCTCATTTTAGAGCAGGGGTGCCCATTACGTCGATCGCGAGCTACCAGTCGACCGCGGGGGGTGTGTCAGTCCATCTCCAGCCAGGCTTTTAAAAAAAAAATAGACCTAAAAATGAGTGATCATCAATCTTCACCAAGACGTCACTTAAATGACATTCACGGTACCGGAGGGTCTTGTGAGATGACGCTGGCTGCTGCAAGATCATTATTATGAAAATATGACCGAGAGGAAGGCTAGAAACACTTTTTATTTCAACAGACTCTCGCGCCGTACCTTCCATCAAAACTCTAAAGGCCGACTGCACATTTCCTATCTTCACAATAAAAGCCCTGCTTCATGCTGCCTGCGCTAACTAAATACAGAGTCTCGGAAAACTGGCGTGCACAAGCGATCCCTCAGAAAGCTGGCGTGCACATCACTTGTGCACGCCAGCTTTCCCAGACTCTTATTTTGTTAGCGCAGGCAGCATGAAGCAGGGCTTTTATTGTGAAGATAGGAAATGTGCAGTCGGCCTTTAGAGTTTTGACGGAAGGGACGGCGCGAGAGTCTGTTGAAATAAAAAGTGTTTCTCGCCTTCCTCTCTGTCATTTTTTCATAATAATGAACTGGCAGCAGCTAGCGTCATCTCACAAGACCCTCGGGTGCCGTGAAGGTCAATCAAGCAAGCTACGGAATTTTGCCGCCAATGTTTTTCTTGTAAAGTGTATGGAAGCTGGATGAATTAGATGCCAAAAACCAACCACTTTCATGTGGTATTGTACAGAAAGGACAACTTTTTTTCTCCTCCATTTGAAAATGTGGGCGTTATCATCATTACTGTCTGATTCCAATCAATGCAAGTCATCAGAATCAGGTAATACACCAACTTATATTCTTGTCTTTGTGAAAGAAAGACATCTATATGTGTTACACATGCTTGTATTATCATTAAACACATTTAAGTTGTTTACAAAAATGTATCTTTCATAAATAAATAAATATAAATGATATATATAAATGAGGTAGATCCCCTCGAGTTGGTCAATTGAAAAGTAGCTCGCCTGCAGAAAAAGTGTGGGCACCCCTGTTTTAGAGCAATTATTTTGACTCGGGGGCCAAATTTAGAGAAACAAATGTGTCTGGGGTCCGGTCTAACTACTATTAGGAACACTAATACAAAACCTCACAATAATGTCTGGTTGAATGCTAAAAACATTACAACAGACCGCTTTAAAAAAAAAGGAATTGAATTAAAATTGTTCTACTGAAGGAGACACCCAGAAAGTACATAACAACAATGTACGCACGACTAAACTTGAGGTGCACCATCAAGCATGGAGTGATAGTTTAATAACTTATAAACGCATGCTTACCTTAGCTAAAACTAATTATTACTCAAATCTCATCCGCATTAATAAAAACGATCCAAAATTTTTGTTTAGTACAGTAGCATCGCTAACCCAACAAGGGACTCCTTCCAGTAGCTCCACCCATTCGGCAGATGACTTTATGAAGTTCTTTAATAAGAAAATTGAACTTATTAGAAAGGAGATTAAAGACAATGCGTCCCAGCTACAACCGGGTTATAGTAACACAGATACGATTGTATATACGGCGGATACTGCAAATATCCAAAATAGTTTCTCTCGTTTTGATGAAATAACATTAGAAGGATTGTTACAACGTGTAAATGGAATAAAACAAACAACATGTTTACTTGACCCACTTCCTGGGAAACTTATCAAGGAGCTTTTTGTATTATTAGGTCCATCAGTGCTAAATATTATAAACTTATCACTTTCCTCGGGCACTGTTCCCGTTGCATTCAAAAAAGCGGTTATTCATCCTCTCCTTAAAAGACCTAACCTCGATCCAGACCTCATGGTAAACTACCGACCGGTGTCTCACCTTCCCTTTATTTCGAAAATCCTCGAAAAAATTGTTGCAGAGCAGCTAAATGAGCACTTAGCGTCTAACAATCTATGTGAAACCTTTCAATCCGGTTTCAGGGCAAATCACTCGACTGAGACAGCCCTCGCAAAACTGACTAATGATCTATTGCTAACGATGGACTCTGATGCGTCATCTATGTTGCTGCTCCTCGACCTTAGCGCTGCTTTCGATACCGTCGATCATAATATTTTATTAGAGCGTATCAAAATACGAATTGGTATTTCAGACTCAGCCCTGTCATGGTTTAACTCTTATCTTACTGATAGGATGCAGTGCGTCTCCTATAACAGTGTGACCTCGGACTATGTTAAGGTAACGTGTGGAGTTCCCCAGGGTTCGGTCCTTGGCCCTGTACTCTTCAGCATCTACATGCTGCCGCTAGGTGACGTCATACGCAAATACGGTATTAGCTTTCACTGTTATGCTGATGACACCCAACTCTACATGCCCCTAAAGCTGACCAACACGCCGGACTGTATTCAGTTGGAAGCGTGTCTTAATGAAATTAAACAATGGATGTCCGCTAACTTTTTGCAACTTAATGCCAAAAAAACGGAAATGCTGATTATCGGTCCTGCTAGACACCGACCTCTATTTAATAATACAACTTTAACATTTGACAACCAAATAATAAAACAAGGTGACTCTGTAAAAAATCTGGGTATTATCTTCGACCCAACTCTCTCCTTTGAGTCACACATTAAAAGCGTTACTAAAACGGCCTTCTTTCATCTCCGTAATATCGCTAAAATTCGCTCCATTTTGTCCACTAAAGACGCCGAGATCATTATCCATGCGTTTGTTACGTCTCGTCTTGATTACTGTAACGTATTATTTTCGGGTCTCCCAATGTCTAGCATTAAAAGATTACAGTTGGTACAAAATGCGGCTGCTAGACTTTTGACAAGAACAAGAAAGTTTGATCATATTACGCCTGTACTGGCTCACCTGCACTGGCTTCCTGTGCACTTAAGATGTGACTTTAAGGTTTTACTACTTACGTATAAAATACTACACGGTCTAGCTCCAGCCTATCTTGCCGATTGTATTGTACCGTATGTCCCGGCAAGAAATCTGCGTTCAAAAGACTCCGGCTTATTAGTGATTCCTAGAGCTCAAAAAAAGTCTGCGGGCTATAGAGCGTTTTCCGTTCGGGCTCCAGTACTCTGGAATGCCCTCCCGGTAACAGTTCGAGATGCTACCTCAGTAGAAGCATTTAAGTCTCATCTTAAAACTCATCTGTATACTCTAGCCTTTAAATAGACCTCCTTTTTAGACCAGTTGATCTGCCGCTTCTTTTCTTTCTCCTATGTCCCCCCCTCCCTTGTGGAGGGGGTCCGGTCCGATGACCATGGATGAAGTACTGACTGTCCAGAGTCGAGACCCAGGATGGACCGCTCGTCGGGACCCAGGATGGACCGCTCGCCTGTATCGGTTGGGGACATCTCTACGCTGCTGATCCGCTTGAGATGGTTTCCTGTGGACGGGACTCTCACTGCTGTCTTGGAGCCACTATGGATTGAACTTTCACAGTATCATGTTAGACCCGCTCGACATCCATTGCTTTCGGTCCCCTAGAGGGGGGGGGTTGCCCACATCTGAGGTCCTCTCCAAGGTTTCTCATAGTCAGCATTGTCGCTGGCGTCCCACTGAATGTGAATTCTCCCTGCCCACTGGGTGTGAGTTTTCCTTGCCCTTTTGTGGGTTCTTCCGAGGATGTTGTAGTCGTAATGATTTGTGCAGTCCTTTGAGACATTTGTGATTTGGGGCTATATAAATAAACATTGATTGATTGATTGAACAATGTGGAATTTAGGATATTAACTATGAAGGATAAAACACTGAATATTGACAACATATGAACATCACACCCCCTCTCCATCCACATATTTTACAAACAAACACAGTGAAATATGAACGCAAAGGGTAAAGAAAGAAATAAAACACCTCCCATCTGATACATCACTAAGGTTTAGAACTTTGTTGTGAACATCTCCTTCTGAGTCTGTCCCTGACACCCACATTTCAGGCTCTGGAAACACTTTGTGGAAGCAAAGTACGCCCACACTGCTTGATGCCTTGTCTGAGCTGCGTTGACTTTGATTACCAAATTAACTCGTTAGATGACCATACTAATTAATTAGATTACCATAGTAACTGTGGAGAGGCGGAGCCAACGGGCCGACGGCGGGGCAGGGCAAGCTATAGCCCTGCTCAAAATGGCGGCAAGGAGGCAGAGAATGCGGCGGAACGGAGAGGAGCCGCTGCAATCGAGATCAGGTGCGTGGCTCACACACCGGTGATGAATCTACCTCTCTCCTCGCAGAGTATAAAAGGGGAGAAGGAGGAAAGATCAAGAAAAAGGAGGTGGAATGTCCGCAGCACTGCAGGAGAGCGAGCAAAGAGCGACAAAGAACAGCACAGACGAAGACGACGACACGGCAGCTGAAAAGCAGACCGGAACGAGCAGGGGAGCAAGGAGCTGAAAGAGCGACCCGACCGACACTCAAGCTTTATTGAAAAATAAAGAGTCAAAACCTGTGCTAAAGCGATGTCCTTCCTGGGCGGTCCACGCAACCCACAAGATGACAGCAAGAGTCGTTCACAGTAACTAATTAAATTACCATCGCAACTAGTATATCAGGCAAAAGAGCAGATTCCGATCATTGAAATATTTAGTATTACCATGAGTTCATTAACATTAAACAAGTTGAAAAACTTATTGGGGTGTAACCATTTATTGGTTAATTTTACGGAATATGTACTGTATTGTGCAATCTACTAATAAAAGTTGCAATCAATCAAGTATAGTTGAAGACTAACAGTCACTTGAAAACATCACTGCACACCATAATGGCAGCTAAAGTTTCGATCCCGAAGATCTAAAAAAAACGATTTGGGAATGTCCGGGGGGCCAGATTGAAAAGTTTAACGGGCCGCATGTGGCCCCCGGGCCTTAATTTGCCCAGGTCTGTTTTAGAGAAACCGACTTTGTACCAACTGTAATCTTTTAATGCTAGACATGGGGAGACCCCAAAATAATACGTTACAGTAATCGAGACGAGGCATAACAAAAGCATGGATATTGATCTCGGCATCGTTAGTGGACAAAAAGGACCGATTTTTAGCAAAATTACGGAGATGAAAGAAGGCTGTTTTAGTAATTTTGTGAGGAAACATTTTTCCTCACAAAATGGCTGCCAGCTGGACACAAAATGAATGAATGAATGAAGTTTTGGTACTGACACATGGTTCGCACACAGAGGCATATTTGGCTCCATTTAATAGTTTGCAAATGGAAAAGTTGAAGAAAGAGGGTTTCATAAATTGCGGGTCCATTGCACATTTAACACACTTCCTTGTGAGTCTGTCCCTGACACCCACGTTTCGATCCCGAAGATCTAAAAAAACTGATTTGCGAATGTCCGGCGGGCCAGATTGAAAAGTTTAACGGGCCGCATGTGGCCCCCGGGCCTTAATTTGCCCAGGTCTGTTTTAGAGGAACCGACTTTGTACCAACTGTAATCTTTTAATGCTAGACATGGGGAGACCATTTCACTGCGCGGGTCATTCTCCCAAGGTGCAGCAGGAACTCCGGAGGCAAGGTGCAGGTAAGACGATGATTTATTCTCATAAATCATTTAAAAATGCAAAAATACAAACAAGCATGCGGATAGCACAGGAATGTAAAAATAAATAGGCAAAGGCAAAAGAAGCAAGATATAGACAAATGTAACTTTTTACGCTTACAGCAAACAAAACAACTAGACCGAGTGTGGCGAATGGCAGGAATAAATAGCTCTCTGATTAGTGCCCGGGAGCAGGTGAGCCTCCCGAACACTAATCAGAGGCAGGTGAAAATAATCAGCACCCATGACAACCAAGAGCCACAAACCCAGGGGTGCTGAAACAGAACTTAAACTAAAACAAAACAAGATTCGGGCAAGGGATCATCACACTTTACTTCTAAATGCCCAACGAATATGGCTGCTCTGCATGTAAGACAAAATATAAAGAAACATTCAACTTTCAAAAATGTAAGTTTATCAATGACTGGAATATAACTATGGAAATAATTGAGTAAAGTGCTCTGTATTGTCCAAACGTGAGCCATTAACCTTCGACCCGTTTTAGTTTTTAAGTGCATAAAAACACCACATACATTTATTTTTTTTTTGCATCAAAGCTTTTTGACTTTGTCAGGAACCTCTTTGTCGACAAAATAAAACATTTTAATTTTTTTCACTAAATTATAAAATGCTCTGGTAGAAATTATGCCCTTGGTGTTGTTAGGGTCGGTTTCGACCCGGTTATAAAAATAAGACGATAAAGCAATGATAAGAGCCAAAACTGAACACACTGACAGCCAGCTCCTCTCCCAATCATGTGAGCTTTAGTGGATTCTCATTTGACCTTGTTATCCTGTACAAAAACAAACAAAAGACGGACACTAAAAGTGTCACTTTTTGCCACTCTGATTTTGTTTTTTTATTAGTTTTGGAACTAGTCATCTATTTCTCTTGGTTTCATTTGCTTGATTGGTTGTTGTTTGTTTGATGTTGGATTTCTGTTGCTGAAAAAAATACTTTTTAGCCTTTTTCTTGAAGTAAATATATATGGGTCGAAATTGACCCGTAACACCATAGATGTTACTATAGTTACAATTCTTAAAATGAAAAAATGAATAAAACACATTTATTTAAGAGATGTGTTCTAATACCCCTTAGTAATAGTTAGGTAACACAACAACCTTTTTTTTTTATTTATATGATTCTCTTGAGGTTCGTTTTACCATTTTTAAAAATTGAAATCGAGGGGTATACTGACAAAAAAAAGGCCCAATGGCCCAAACCAAAAATATTAAAACCAATATTTTCAAGGATAAGGAAGCCTAACAAGATAACCAAGAGACGAGAAACAAATTGGATGATAGATAATTGTTTTTAGTGTATTTTACAGCTGATTTAAAACATGGGTCAAAACCGACCCGTTAACATAAGAGATGGTAACAGAAAGGCATCTCGAACTGTTACCGGGAGGGCATTCCAGAGTACTGGAGCCCGAACGGAAAACGCTCTATAGCCCGCAGACTTTTTTTGGGCTTTGGGAATCACTAATAAGCCGGAGTCCTTTGAACGCAGATTTCTTGCCGGGACATATGGTACAATACTATCGGCAAGATAGGATGGAGCTAGACTGTGTAGTATTTTATACGTAAGTAGTAAAACCTTAAAGTCACATCTTAAGTGCACAGGAAGCCAGTGCTGGTGAGCCAGTATAGGTATATATGTATGTATATATGTATATAAAGGTATATACAGTATAGGTATATATGTATGTATATATGTATATAAAGGTATATACAGTATAGGTATATATGTATGTATATATGTATATGTATGCATTTAAGTCTCACCTTAAAACTCATTTGTATACTCTAGCCTTTAAATAGACTCCCTTTTTAGACCAGTTGCTCTGCTGTTTCTTTTCTTTTTCTTCTATGTCCCACTCTCCCCTGTGGAGGGGGTCCGGTCCGATCCGGTGGCCATGTACTGCTTGCCTGTGTATCGGCTGGGGACATCTCTGCGCTGCTGATCCGCCTCCGCATGGGATGGTTTCCTGCTGGCTCCGCTGTGAACGGGACTCTCGCTACTGTGTTGGATGCGCTTTGGACTGGACTCTCGCGACTGTGTTGGATCCATTGTGGATTGAACTTTCACAGTATCATGTTAGACCCGCTCGACATCCATTGCTTTCCTCCTCTCTAAGGTTCTCATAGTCATTATTGTCACCGACGTCCCACTGGGTCATTATTGTCACCGATGTCCCACTGGGTGTGAGTTTTCCTTGCCCTTATGTGGGCCTACCGAGAATGTCGTGGTGGTTTGTGGAGCCCTTTGAGACACTAGTGATTTAGGGCTATATAAGTAAACATTGATTGATTGATGATTGATTGATATAAAGGTATATACAGTACAGGCGTAATGTGATCAAACTTTCTTGTTCTTGTCAAAAGTCTAGCAGCCGCATTTTGTACCAACTGTAATCTTTTAATACTAGACATGGGGAGACCCGAAAATAATACGTTACAGTAATCGAGACGAGGCGTAACAAACGCATGGATAATGATCTCGGCGTCTTTAGTGGACAGAATGGAGCGAATTTTAGCGATATTATGGAGATGAAAGAAGGCCGTTTTAGTAACGCTTTTAATGTGTGCCTCAAAGGAGAGAGTTGGGCCGAAGATAATACCCAGATTCTTCACCGTGTCGCCTTGTTTAATTGTTCGGTTGTCAAATGTTAGAGTTGTATTATTAAATAGAGGTCGGTGTCTAGCAGGACCGATAATCAGCATTTCCGTTTTTTGGGCGTTGAGTTGCAAAAAGTTAGCGGACATCCATTGTTTAATTTGTAAATTTGTTTAATACGTAAATGTGTCTGCTATAGTTCCACACCCTCGTGATACCAGGGACTCTTTAACCGAGTCTGCTTTTTGATGATGAGGAGAGTGAAGAACAACTTTTGCAGAGACTTCCTGTGTGCGGGTAGCGCTTTGTGTCACCCTGTGACATATTTCCAATTGACGGTTGTGAAATCTCCCAGAAGACTCGACTGCCGTCCGATCAACAGAAGACGCGGTGGAGTCTCTAACAACACATAAAAGAGGATAATTAAAGTACACGCTTTGCATACCAACTAATAAGCAATCATTACAGGTAATTTGTCTTCTTGGGTGTGTCACTCATTATGTCGGTACATTTCCACCCAGATATGAATGCCAAACATTTTCCAAGGTGTGTCGGTGACTTTAATTTGTTGCTCGGTCGCTCTTGACTTTCCTTCATGTCATGATTTATCGCGGCATGCAATTAATTTCGTTGGAAATATTTAATTGCTACACTGGAAACACTAATGTAAGCATTTGAGGGAGTTAAAATACCAAATATTAAAAGCATCGGCAGTTGTAAACGTTGGTGAACCGAAAGGCTTTTAACTCTCGAAGCAACTCGGAACCTCGTCGGGTCCTTTTATTTTGCCTTTGAAGATGACATCATGCAGCAGAATTTAAGCAGGATTAAATATGGCCACGGGAATAAATCCCAAGATTAGCATTTTGCTACGTTATTTTTAGCTTGAGCTATAAAGTTGGACTACATTATAGGTCGAGGACCCTTTTTGTTCCCTATTGACTCCATTTATATCCCATCCGTCCATTTTCTACCGCTTATTCCCATTTGGGGTGGCGGGGTGCGAGAGTCCCGCTCACAGCGGAGCCGGCGGGAAACCATCCCAAGCGGAGGCGGGATGTCCCCAGCCGATACACAGGCAAGCAGTACATGGCCACCGGATCGGACCGGACCCCCTCCACAAGGGAGAGTGGAGTAACATATGTCGATACGGGTTGGGGAAGAGACCCTGCCCCAAGTGGAGGAGTTCAAGTACCTAGGAGTCTTGTTCACGAGTGAGGGAAGAGTGGATGGTGAGATCGACAGGCGGATCGGTGCGGCGTCTTCAGTAATGCGGACGTTGTACCGATCCGTTGATGTGAAGAAGGAGCTGAGCCGGAAGGCAAAGCTCTCAATTTACCGGTCGATCTACGTTCCCATCCTCACCTATGGTCATGAGCTTTGGGTCATGACCGAAAGGATAAGATCACGGGTACAAGCGGCCGAAATGAGTTTGGGTCTCTCCCTTAGAGATAGGGTGAGAAGCTCTGCCATCCGGGAGGAACTCAAAGTAAAGCCGCTGCTCCTTCACATGGAGAGGAGCCAGATGAGGTGGTTCGGGCATCTGGTCAGGATGCCACCCGAACGCCTCCCTAGGGAGGTGTTTAGGGCACGTCCAACCGGTAGGAGGCCACGGGGAAGACCCAGGACACGTTGGGAAGACTATGTCTCCCGGCTGGCCTGGGAACGCCTCGGGATCCCCCGGGAAGAGCTAGACAAAGTGGCTGGGGAGAGGGAAGTCCGGGCTTCCCTGCTTAGGCTGTTGCCCCCGTGATCCGACCTCGGATAAGTGGAAGAAAACGGATGGATGGATGTATTTTCAAATCTTCACAATATATTTACAAAATACGCGTTTTGTTTGTACATATTATTTAGTATATTTATTAACGCTTCCTGCTTAGGCTGCTGCCCCCGCGACCTGACCTCGGATAAGTGGAAGAAAACGGATGGATGGATGTATTTTCAAATCTTCACAATATATTTACAAAATACGCGTTTTGTTTGTACACATTATTTAGTATATTTATTAATCAACGCTCCCTGCTTAGGCTGCTGCCCCCGCGACCCGACCTCGGATAAGTGGAAGAAAACGGATGGATGGATGTATTTTCAAATCTTCACAATATATTTACAAAATACGCGTTTTGTTTGTACACATTATTTAGTATATTTATTAATCAACGCTCCCTGCTTAGGCTGCTGCCCCCGCGACCTGACCTCGGATAAGTGGAAGAAAACGGATGGATGGATGTATTTTCAAATCTTCACAATATATTTACAAAATACGCGTTTTGTTTGTACATATTATTTAGTATATTTATTAACGCTTCCTGCTTAGGCTGCTGCCCCCGCGACCCGACCTCGGATAAGTGGAAGAAAGCGGATGGATGGATGTATTTTCAAATCTTCACAATATATTTACAAAATACGGGTTTTGTTTGTACATATTATTTAGTATATTTATTAACGCTTCCTGCTTAGGCTGCTGCCCCCGCGACCCGACCTCGGATAAGTGGAAGAAAACGGATGGATGGATGTATTTTCAAATCTTCACAATATATTTACAAAATACGCGTTTTGTTTGTACACATTATTTAGTATATTTATTAATCAACGCTCCCTGCTTAGGCTGCTGCCCCCGCGACCCGACCTCGGATAAGTGGAAGAAAACGGATGGATGGATGTATTTTCAAATCTTCACAATATATTTACAAAATACGCGTTTTGTTTGTACATATTATTTAGTATATTTATTAACGCTTCCTGCTTAGGCTGCTGCCCCCGCGACCCGACCTCGGATAAGTGGAAGAAAACGGATGGATGAATGTATTTTCAAATCTTCACAATATATTTACAAAATACGCGTTTTGTTTGTACATATTATTTAGTATATTTATTAACGCTTCCTGCTTAGGCTGCTGCCCCCGCGACCCGACCTCGGATAAGTGGAAGAAAACGGATGGATGGATGTATTTTCAAATCTTCACAATATATTTACAAAATACGCGTTTTGTCTGTACACATTATTTAGTATATTTATTAATCAACGCTCCCTGCTTAGGCTGCTGCCCCCGCGACCTGACCTCGGATAAGTGGAAGAAAACGGATGGATGGATGTATTTTCAAATCTTCACAATATCTTTACAAAATACGCGTTTTGTTTGTACATATTATTTAGTATATTTATTAACGCTTCCTACTTAGGCTGCTGCCCCCGCGACCCGACCTCGGATAAGTGGAAGAAAACGGATGGATGGATGTATTTTCAAATCTTCACAATATATTTACAAAATACGCGTTTTGTTTGTACATATTATTTAGTATATTTATTAACGCTTCCTGCTTAGGCTGCTGCCCCCGCGACCCGACCTCGGATAAGTGGAAGAAAACGGATGGATGGATGTATTTTCAAATCTTCACAATATATTTACAAAATACGGGTTTTGTTTGTACACATTATTTAGTATATTTATTAATCAACGCTCCCTGCTTAGGCTGCTGCCCCCGCGACCCGACCTCGGATAAGTGGAAGAAAACGGATGGATGGATGTATTTTCAAATCTTCACAATATATTTACAAAATACGCGTTTTGTTTGTACATATTATTTAGTATATTTATTAACGCTTCCTGCTTAGGCTGCTGCCCCCGCGACCCGACCTCGGATAAGTGGAAGAAAACGGATGGATGAATGTATTTTCAAATCTTCACAATATATTTACAAAATACGCGTTTTGTTTGGTCATATTATTTAGTATATTTATTAACGCTTCCTGCTTAGGCTGCTGCCCCCGCGACCCGACCTCGGATAAGTGGAAGAAAACGAATGGATGGATGTATTTTCAAATCTTCACAATATATTTACAAAATACGCGTTTTGTTTGTACACATTATTTAGTATATTTATTAATCAACGCTCCCTGCTTAGGCTGCTGCCCCCGCGACCCGACCTCGGATAAGTGGAAGAAAACGGATGGATGGATGTATTTTCAAATCTTCACAATATATTTACAAAATACGCGTTTTGTTTGTACACATTATTTAGTATATTTATTAATCAACGCTCCCTGCTTAGGCTGCTGCCCCCGCGACCCGACCTCGGATAAGTGGAAGAAAACGGATGGATGGATGTATTTTCAAATCTTCACAATATATTTACAAAATACGCGTTTTGTTTGTACACATTATTTAGTATATTTATTAATCAACGCTCCCTGCTTAGGCTGCTGCCCCCGCGACCTGACCTCGGATAAGTGGAAGAAAACGGATGGATGGATGTATTTTCAAATCTTCACAATATATTTACAAAATACGCGTTTTGTTTGTACACATTATTTAGTATATTTATTAATCAACGCTCCCTGCTTAGGCTGCTGCCCCCGCGACCCGACCTCGGATAAGTGGAAGAAAACGGATGGATGGATGTATTTTCAAATCTTCACAATATATTTACAAAATACGCGTTTTGTTTGTACATATTATTTAGTATATTTATTAACGCTCCCTGCTTAGGCAGCTGCCCCCGCGACCCGACCTCGGATAAGTGGAAGAAAACGGATGGATGGATGTATTTTCAAATCTTCACAATATATTTACAAAATACGCGTTTTGTTTGTACACATTATTTAGTATATTTATTAATCAACGCTCCCTGCTTAGGCTGCTGCCCCCGCGACCCGACCTCGGATAAGTGGAAGAAAACGGATGGATGGATGTATTTTCAAATCTTCACAATATATTTACAAAATACGCGTTTTGTTTGTACATATTATTTAGTATATTTATTAATGCTTCCTGCTTAGGCTGCTGCCCCCGCGACCCGACCTCGGATAAGTGGAAGAAAACGGATGGATGGATGTATTTTCAAATCTTCACAATATCTTTACAAAATACGCGTTTTGTTTGTACACATTATTTAGTATATTTATTAATCAACGCTCCCTGCTTGGGCTGCTGCCCCCGCGACCCGACCTCGGATAAGTGGAAGAAAACGGATGGATGGATGTATTTTCAAATCTTCACAATATATTTACAAAATACGCGTTTTGTTTGTACACATTATTTAGTATATTTATTAATCAACGCTCCCTGCTTAGGCTGCTGCCCCCGCGACCCGACCTCGGATAAGTGGAAGAAAACGAATGGATGGATGTATTTTCAAATCTTCACAATATCTTTACAAAATACGCGTTTTGTTTGGTCATATTATTTAGTATATTTATTAACGCTCCCTGCTTAGGCTGCTGCCCCCGCGACCCGACCTCGGATAAGCGGAAGATGATGGATGGATGGATACTTCAAGGCATCGTTGGCCGCCCACCAAGGAATGTGTGCTCATCTTTACACAGGTCTTTGGAAGTCCCAAGGACTAGAGTTAAAACATGGGGTGATCCTTCTTCTTCCTGAGTTGCGAGCCAGGAGCTTTTCAATTTCAACTGAAAACATTTGTTTGAATCGGCTTTCAGCAAAAAATTGCTATAAATATTTATTATTACTGTTTTAGTGTGTGTGGGTTTTACTTGCTTGTAACATATTTGTCCTGAAAAGCACCATTATGATGTCATAAGGTGGAAAAAATAAACTTTAACTGGCTGATAGTTGCTTTGTAAATCCAAGACCTGCCAACAAGTTGTATGCAATATAAAGAATGTTAGTGAATTGTGTGCAGGCGACGTCCTGCATGTCCAACCAATCAGATGTCTCCTTGCATTGCCCGTAGTTGGACATGCAACTTTAAAAAATAAAAAAAATCGGGCATTTTGGGGCTGCAATAATCACATAAAAAATTTTTTTAAAACTCAGCAAAATCTTGGAGAGATTGACTATTACGCAATTGGCCCCTGATTTGATTATTATTGCTGACCTGGTGGATATTTTACTTCAGTTTGTGTCGAATTCAATTCAAAAAAGATTTAAATGATCAAATAAAAGCTCGGCATAACTTGTTGTATCAAATAACCTCGAGTTGAAAACTGCATTTGCATTTTTTTTTTTCTGTCAAAATTGTCATACTTTATTTCCAGGCTTCTGAGGGCCAATAAATGAGGCCCCGGGGGCCTTCAGGTTGACGCCTGTGATCTTAGACCTGGTGTATACTCCTGCGTCACGTAACTTGCGTAACGACGCCGTCTCGCTCCCGCCCTGCACACCTTCCCGCAAGCCTGGCATGCTCCTCCCACACATCGTAGTCGGCGGCGACGCGGACCCCAAAGCTGTGATTGGTCCGCTTCTGAAGGGGAGGAGGGTCCTCCAGCACGGGAGAGAGGACTTTGTGTCTGAAATCCACAACTGATTGTATGACATGAAGTAACAGGGATGAAAGATTTGCATGAAAACAAATATTGTCCACTTCATATCTCATAATTACACCATGTGTCCTTTTTCAGCTTGTTGTGTTGTTGAAGTCACAAACTCTTCTTAACTTTTATTGCCAAACATGAAACAGAATGTTGTTTTAACCATTTCGCTGTGGTTGTCACGACCCGACCAGTACCGGAAGACCTGATCTGTCCACGCCTGCGTGAAGATGACATCACCACCTGGACTTGCAATGTTTTACAACAGAGCTTCTGCAACGTCACATTCTTCAAAATGTTTATGTTTTTTTTTTATGTTTTGTACAAAAAAAAAACCCTGAGTATTATCGCCACAATTTCAACCACTTTCACTCTTCTCTCATTGCCATAAATGACTCACAGGGGCGCTACTGACGCCTTTATTTTTAGGGACCGAATGTCCCTTTGGGACAGAGGACCCTATTGTATTTCTAAGGTTTTATTATTATTATGCCCCCGGCTCTTCGAGCTGTAATTTGACCATCTTAACAAGCTTTAAAACTCACCAAATTTAACACACACATCAGGACTGGCGAAAACTGCGATCTAATCCAAAAAAAAAAACTCAAAGTTGCGCTCTAGCGCCCCCTAGGAAAAAACACAGACAAAACTGCTTGTAACTTCCGTTAGGAATGTCGTAGAGACATGAAACAACAACTTCTGTGTAGGTCTGGCTTAGACCTAGATTTCATACACTGACCTCATTCAGCAAAACTCAACAGGAAGTCGGCAAAAACCCCTTCAAAACAAAAGTTTCCTAAAAAATGTCATTTTTGCCTCTTTGAGCTGTAATTTGACCCCCTTAAAATGCTTCAAAACTCACCAAACTGGACACACACATCAGGACTGGCGAAAGTTGCGATATAATTAAAAAAACAAACCCCAAAACTCAAAATTTCGCTCTAGCGCCCCCTAGGAATAAAACACAGACAAAATTGCTCCTAGGAAGAAAACGCAGACAAAACTGCTTGTAACTTCCGGTAGGAATTTTGTAGAGACATGAAAGAAAAACCTCAATGTAGGTCTCACTTAGACCTACATTTCATTCATTTACATCCTTGAGCAAAAACCAACAGCAAGTTGGCAATTACCCCTTCGAAAGAAAAGTTTTGTAAAAACCCGTCACCTTTTTTCAAACATTATCTCCTCTGAGCACATTTGTTGTGTCGGCTTCAAACTCGCACAGGAGAGATATTAAACCCTTTTGATTCAAAGTTGAGAGAAGAGTTTTAATAACTGCTCCGGTTTTGATTTTACGAGCCTTCAAAGAACAACTGCGCTGATGCTGCACACAATGCAGAGAAGGTAGGTAATGTGCGGGTAAAGATATGTTGACTGGGTGAAAGAAGGAGGCACCAGCGTGACCCCAGGATGCAGGGAAGGTAAGTAACGTGCAGGTAAAGATATGTTGACTGGGTGAAAGAAGGAGGCACCAGCGTGACCCCAGGATGCAGGGAAGGTAAGTAACGTGCAGGTAAAGATATGTTGACTGGGTGAAAGAAGGAGGCACCAGCGTGACCCCAGGATGCAGGGAAGGTAAGTAACGTGCAGGTAAAGATATGTTGAATGGGTAAAGGCAGGAAACACCAGCAAAAGTCGGTCCCGTCCATCGCTGCTTGCAGCTTTAATTTAAATGTCGATTTCTTTTTAAACGAGTCACTAACAAATCTATATCCGAAGCCTAGCAAACATTATTCTTTTAAACAAATAAGTATTGTGAATTGATGTAAAAAAAATAGTAAAATAAGTAACAGAAGAGTGGAAAAACATTTATTTTGAAGCTAGTGTCATATTTATCCGATGTATGACGCTGGAAGACTTGTAACGTTTGCGAGGAAATGGATATCATCAAAATAGTTTCAATCCGACAGAGATTCTCGAGCCATTTCGAGAGATAATGAGCTAGCCAGTCATGTGATCCGTGACTTAGAGGCAGGAACCACAGATCCCTTCCCCACCAACAACCGTGCAAATCATGCAGACTTTGCGAGAGCCAACAAGGATTACTTTGGGAAGAAATATGATCCAGAAACTTGTATTGTTGGTCCTGATGAGCAAGTTTTAGAAGCTGTGCTAAACACATCCAGCTTGAGTGAAACTTTAAGCATCATGTAGCATTATTGCTAAGTGCTACGACAAACATAATAAAACAACAGTTTACTGTACAATGTCTGCCGACTGATAGGATGTCCATATCTTCCCGTTTAGATGAAGAAACACTAATGATGCACATGAAGGGTTAACAAGGAAAAGTCTCCCTGCAGACACTGTCATTGGTTGTGTGTTTAACTCCATCCACATGTATGAATTGAATGTCACTGATGAACAACTTCTAGATCTAATATCCGGATGAGAGGCATGATTTATGATCTAGAACAAGTTTGATGATGCGGGAGCAGCAGGACATTGTGGCCAGCTAGCAGTAAAGCAGCAGAGGGCTAATTAGCTGTGTTCTATCCATCCGCTACTAAAAATAGTTTGTACAGGTTAGCGCTTATAATAGCAACATCGCTAATATTTGGTTAATAATCAGGTCTCGATATGTATAAACAATATGTTGGCTGGTTATTTAGAGGATTTTGTGCATGAAATAGAGAGCCCCCATTGACGGATTATTTATGTATTTATTTAATTACAACTTAAAATGCATTAAAAAATCCAAACAAATGTTCACGTCTCATAAGGATTGTGAATGATAAACAGCACATCTCTCTCTAATGTTTGCGTATTTCCGGTGTGACTGACCTAATAATCTGGTCAGAGTGCAGAGTTACCACAGTGACGTCAAACTACGGGAATTACCCAAAACGTTCGGAGTGGAATCTTCAAAATGGCTGACTGAATTTGTGGCCTTTTGTGATGTTTAGACGGTATTTTCACAAACTTTGCGGATTGCAAATACAATTAAATATGGTTTAATGAAACACAATTAAGGGTTTGAAGTCAACTTGTGTTCACACTCGATTGCTACTTTTATGCTGCTCAACACATCGTTACATCCATCCATTTTCTACCCCTTATTCCCTTTCGGGGTCGCGGGGGGCGCTGGCGCCTATCTCAGCTACAATCGGGCGGAAGGCGGGGTACACCCTGGACAAGTTGCCACCTCACATCGTTACATCTCCCAATAAATATTTTATTTTGGAATAACCTTTGGGATGTTGTTTGGTGTGTCATCTTTTCTGTGATATTGTATTGAAATAAAAAAGATGACAAAAAGCAAGCACCAACATAAGTCCCCTAGAACAAGGTGACAGGAGTCTAGTCCATAGTGGATCTAACATAATAGTGTGAGAGTCCAGTCCATAGTGGATCTAACATAATAGTGTGAGAGTCCAGTCCATAGTGGATCTAACATAATAGTGACAGTCCAGTCCATAGTGGATCTAACATAATAGTGTGAGAGTCCAGTCCATAGTGGATGTAACCTAATAGTGTGAGACTCCGGTACATAGTGGTTCTCGTTAATAGTGCGAGAGTCCAGTCCATAGTGGATCTATTTAATATTATGAGAGTCCAATCCATAGTGGATCTAGTTAATATTGTGAGAGTCCAGTCCATAGTGGATTTAGTTAATAGTGTGAGAGTCCAGGCCATAGTGGGTCTAACATAATAGTGTGAGAGTCCAGTCCATAGTGGATTTAGTTAATAGTGTGAGAGTCCAGGCCATAGTGGGTCTAACATAATAGTGTGAGAGTCCAGTCCATAGTGGATCTAACATAATAGTGTGAGTCCAGTCCATAGTGGATTTCACATAATAGTGTGAGTCCAGTCCATAGTGGATCTAACATAATAGTGTGAAAGTTCAGTCCATAGTGGATCGAGTTAATAGTGTGAGAGTCCAGTCCATAGTGGATTTCACATAATAGAGTGAGTCCAGTCCATAGTGGATCTAACATAATAGTGTGAGAGTCCAGTCCATAGTGGATTTCACATAATAGTGTGAGTCCAGTCCATAGTGGATCTAACATAATAGTGTGAAAGTTCAGTCCATAGTGGATCGAGTTAATAGTGTGAGAGTCCAGTCCATAGTGGATCCAACATAATAGTGTGAGAGTCCAGTCCATAGTGGATCTAACATAATAGTGTGAGAGTCCAGTCCATAGTGGATCGAGTTAATAGTGTGAGAGTCCAGTCCATAGTGGATCCAACATAATAGTGTGAGAGTCCAGTCCATAGTGGATCTAACATAATAGTGTGAGAGTCCAGTCCATAGTGGATCTAACATAATAGTGTGAGAGTCCAGTCCATAGTGGATCTAACATAATAGTGTGAGAGTCCAGTCCATAGTGGATCTAACATAATAGTGTGAGAGTCCAGTCCATAGTGGATCTAACATAATAGTGTGAGAGTCCAGTCCATAGTGGATCTAACATAATAGTGTGAGAGTCCAGTCTATAATGGATCTAGTTAATAGTGTGAGAGTCCAGTCCATAGTGGATCGAGTTAATAGTGAGAGTCCAGTCCATAGTGGATCTAACATAATAGTGTGAGAGTCCAGTCCATAGTGGGACCAGCAGGAGTGGATCTGGGTAATAGTGTGAGAGTCCAGTCCATAGTGGAGCCAGCAGGAGATCATCTTGAGTGGAGACAGGTCAGCAGTGCAGAGACGTCACAAACTGATGCACGGATGAGTGATCCACCACGGGTCCTGACTTTGAACAGCTAGGGACTCATCCGTGGTCACCTGATAACCTCTCCACACAGGAGAGGGAGGCAGAGCAGAAAAGAGAGACGGCAGATCCACTGGATCTAAAAGGGGGAGGGGGTCTATTTAAAGGCTGGAGTATACAAATGAGTTTTAAGATGAGACTTAAATGCTTTTACTGAGGTAGCATCTCTAACTGTTACTGCTAGAACATTCCAGAGTACTGGAAATGGTATACTTGCAGGTAGTGGTTGTATATTTGCAGGTAGTGGTTGTATATTTGCAGGTAGTGGTTGTATACTTGCAGGTAGTGGTTGTATATTTGCAGGTAGTGGTTGTATATTTGCAGGTAGTGGTTGTATATTTGCAGGTAGTGGTTGTATACTTGCAGGTAGTGGTTGTATACTTGCAGGTAGTGGTTGTATATTTGCAGGTAGTGGTTGTATACTTGCAGGTAGTGGTTGTATATTTGCAGGTAGTGGTTGTATATTTGCAGGTAGTGGTTGTATATTTGCAGGTAGTGGTTGTATACTTGCAGGTAGTGGTTGTATACTTGCAGGTAGTGGTTGTATATTTGCAGGTAGTGGTTGTATATTTGCAGGTAGTGGTTGTATATTTGCAGGTAGTGGTTGTATATTTGCAGGTAGTGGTTGTATATTTGCAGGTAGTGGTTGTATATTTGCAGGTAGTGGTTGTATATTTGCAGGTAGTGGTTGTATACTTGCAGGTAGTGTTTGTATATTTGCAGGTAGTGGTTGTATATTTGCAGGTAGTGGTTGTATACTTGCAGGTAGTGGTTGTATATTTGCAGGTAGTGGTTGTATATTTGCAGGTAGTGGTTGTATATTTGCAGGTAGTGGTTGTATATTTGCAGGTAGTGGTTGTATATTTGCAGGTAGTGGTTGTATACTTGCAGGTAGTGGTTGTATATTTGCAGGTAGTGGTTGTATACTTGCAGGTAGTGGTTGTATATTTGCAGGTAGTGGTTGTATATTTGCAGGTAGTGGTTGTATATTTGCAGGTAGTGGTTGTATATTTGCAGGTAGTGGTTGTATATTTGCAGGTAGTGGTTGTATACTTGCAGTTAGTGGTTGTATACTTGCAGGTAGTGGTTGTATACTTGCAGGTAGTGTTTTTATATTTGCAGGTAGTGGTTGTATACTTGCAGGTAGTGGTTGTATATTTGCAGGTAGTGGTTTATTCAAATTATTTGTGTTTTGTTAAAATGCTTCAGTTTTTTCAGGTGATGGACGATTGAAGCTAGTGATGTGACGGTGGAAGTATGGTGCAATAGCACCACCTTGTGGAATGTTATCAACAACATCCAAAATAAAGTTGGGAGTCAGTATTTCATAGCAATTCCCACCGACTTGTAGATTTGTGTACATTTAAACTGTTCATTTCCGTGATTAGAAAACAACTATATCAACAAGCCAGTCTTCTGAACAGCTCTTTGAAAAATGGTTCCTCAAGCTCCCTTCCAAGAGCCATGAATGCCACCTGTAAACGTTCCAACAACACATTCAAAGTCCACATGAAGTTGCTGAAATGTGATTTCATTTCAGTCTAAAAGGTGAAATGTACTGTTTTTGTTACACACTTAAATAGAAAGGAAAACTTTCCCCTGGCTCTTCCCCCTTTTTTTTACAAACTGCTGCACCTCCAGTCACCAGTCCGTAAAGCGACTCTAGTTTGCGGTCGACACCACCCTCATTGTCCTGCTCATCTCGGATGGCGACGAGTCCGCCTACAGGGGAGAGGTGGACCGGCTGGCGTCCTGGTGCAGGCCTCAACAACCTGGAGATGAACACCCAGAAGACAGTGGAGATGATCAAGGACTTCAGGAATGTCACAACCCCACCGCTCCCCCTCACCCTGATGGACTCTCCCAACCCCGTCTTCACCGTGGGCTCCTTCCGTTTCCTGGGCACCACCATCACCCAGGACCTCAAGTGGGAGCCGACTATCAGCTCCCTCATCGAGAAGAACAGCAGAGGATGTACTTCCTGCGGCAACTTAAGGATGCCGACGAGTCCGCCTACAGGGGAGAGGTGGACCGGCTGGCGTCCTGGTGCAGGCCTCAACAACCTGGAGATGAACACCCAGAAGACAGTGGAGATGATCAAGGACTTCAGGAATGTCACAACCCCACCACTCCCCCTCACCCTGATGGACTCTCCCAACCCCGTCTTCACCGTGGGCTCCTTCCGTTTCCTGGGCACCACCGTCACCCAGGACCTCAAGTGGGAGCCGACTATCAGCTCCCTCATCGAGAAGAACAGCAGAGGATGTACTTCCTGCGGCAACTTAAGGATGCCGACGAGTCCGCCTACAGGGGAGAGGTGGACCGGCTGGCGTCCTGGTGCAGGCCTCAACAACCTGGAGATGAACACCCAGAAGACAGTGGAGATGATCAAGGTCTTCAGGAATGTCACAACCCCACCACTCCCCCTCACCCTGATGGACTCTCCCAACCCCGTCTTCACCGTGGGCTCCTTCCGTTTCCTTGGCACCACCGTCACCCAGGACCTCAAGTGGGAGCCGACTATCAGCTCCCTCATCGAGAAGAACAGCAGAGGATGTACTTCCTGCGGCAACTTAAGGATGCCGACGAGTCCGCCTACAGGGGAGAGGTGAACCGGCTGGCGTCCTGGTGCAGGCCTCAACAACCTGGAGATGAACACCCAGAAGACAGTGGAGATGATCAAGGACTTCAGGAATGTCACAACCCCACCACTCCCCCTCACCCTGATGGACTCTCCCAACCCCGTCTTCACCGTGGGCTCCTTCCGTTTCCTGGGCACCACCGTCACCCAGGACCTCAAGTGGGAGCCGACTTATCAGCTCCCTCATCGAGAAGAACGGCAGAGGATGTACTTCCTGCGGCAACTTAAGGATGCCGACCGAGATGCTAGTCCATCTTCACCTCTTCCATCACCGTGCAGTTCCCCGGCGCCACAAGCATGGACTGCAGCGCATGGTACGTGCGGCTGAGAAGGTGATTGGCTGCAGGCTCCCACCCCTCCAGGACCTGTTCTCCTCCAGGACCAGGAGGCATGTGAGTGGGATCACAGCTGATTCTTCTCACCCTGGACACAGACTATTCTCCCCACTCCCCTCAGGCAGGAGACTACGGTCCATCCACCCACCTGAACACTTTTTTCCAGAATTTCTCCACCAACCCTCTCAGGGAAGCTCACCTGCATGCTCGTCGTCCTCATCGGCGTCACGACCTGACTGCAGTTTGTCGTCACGACTGACTTGAGTGGGCACATGCTCACATTTGATGGCGTCTGGGACATTGGAGAGGTGTTCTTTTCAAGGATGAATCCCAGTTTTAAGCGGCCGAAATGAGTTTCCTCCGCCGGGTGGCGGGGCTCTCCCTTAGAGATAGGGTGAGAAGCTCTGCCATCCGGGAGGACCTCAAAGTAAAGCCGCTGCTCCTCCACATGGAGAGGAGCCAGATGAGGTGGTTCGGGCATCTGGTCAGGATGCCACCCGAACGCCTCCCTAGGGAGGTGTTTAGGGCACGTCCAACCGGTAGGAGGCCACGGGGAAGACCCAGGACACGTTGGGAAGACTATGTCTCCCGGCTGGCCTGGGAACGCCTCGGGATCCCCCGGGAAGAGCTAAACGAAGTGGCTGGGGAGAGGGAAGTCTGGGTTTCCCTGCTTAGGCTGTTGCCCCTGTGACCCGACCTCGGATAAGCGGAAGAAGATGGATGGATGGATGGATAAATACAGTGCTCCATCCATCATCATCCATCCTTATCTTGGTAGAGGAGTTTGCGTGTCCCAATGATCCTAGGAGCTATGTTGTCCGGGGGCATAAAGCCCCCTGGTAGGGTCTCCCAAGGCAAACAGGTTCTAGGTGAGGGATCAGACAAAGAGCAGCTCGAAGACCTTTACAGTGCTCCAATCTATTTTAATTGCTTTCAGCCCATTTCTGCCCCTGAGATTTGGGCCCTCTCCCTTACCACCAGTAATGGTAATTGTTTAGCCGGCCCTCCGTAGCTGACCTGCACATGCAGTTTCCCTAACACTCCCACTTTGTCTTTGGTGTAGGTGTATAGTTTCACGTGTGTGTGCTGGAATCTTCCTCCCCCCCATCTTTTGGTTTGTGTCCAGTGTCAATTTCAGATTCAACGTCATGTCCATTTATTTGTATGTGCTCTTTGTATGGTTCCACTTTCTCCTCCATAGTTAGGTTATAGAGTGTGTGTGCATATTCCACATTTTCGGTCTCATTTCCCAACCTGTAAGTTGCACCCGGTGTTGGTCCTTCAGGTTTCCTTATCTGCCTGGTACTACGACATTTTCTGGCCAAGCGCCCCCTCTTGTGGCAATTGTGGCAAACTGCATCAACGAACCGGCAGTCTGTCGGCCCATGACTGCCACCGCGCCTGAAACAGCCACTCAGTGGGACTCGCCGATATGCTCCTGCCTGGACTTTGTGGACCGTTCCATCTCCCCCAGTTAGTTGCAAGTCCGCCAGGTCCTTGGATGCTGTTTCCATCGACGTGGCCAAGTCAATGGACCCGTGCCAGAGTCAATTTTTTCATCATCCTCAGACAAGAAACGACGTTGGATGCGATCATCGTTGATACCACACACAAGTCCGTCTCTAAGCATGTCATCTAATGCAGTTCCAAATTTGCAATGTTCCGTCAGCCTCCTTAGCTCCGCGACGAATGAAGAAATGGACTGACATTGTTGTCTCAATTTGGAATAAAATTTGAATCGTTCCGCAATCAAACTGGGTTTTGGCGCGAAGTGATCCGTTAATTTCTGAAGCATCTCCGTCAATGTCATGTTTGTATCCGCCGGCTTACCGGGCTGGCACAAATCTCGCAACACTGCATATACGATGTTAGCTTTCACTGTTATGCTGATGACACCCAACTCTACATGCCCCTAAAGCTGACCAACACGCCGGATTGTAGTCAGCTGGAGGCGTGTCTTAATGAAATTAAACAATGGATGTCCGCTAACTTTTTGCAACTCAACGCCCAAAAAACGGAAATGCTGATTATCGGTCCTGCTTGACACCGACCTCTATTTAATAATACAACTCTAACATTTGACAACCAAACAATTAAACAAGGCGACACGGTAAAGAATCTGGGTATTATCTTCGACCCAACTCTCTCCTTTGAGTCACACATTAAAAGCGTTACTAAAACGGCCTTCTTTCATCTCCGTAATATCGCTAAAATTCGCTCCATTCTATCCACTAAAGACGCTGAGATCATTATCCATACGTTTGTTACGTCTCGCCTCGATTACTGTAACGTATTATTTTCAGGTCTCCCCATGTCTAGCATTAAAAGATTACAGTTGGTACAAAATGCGGCTGCTAGACTTTTGACAAGAACAAGAAAGTTTGATCACATTACGCCTGTACTGTATGTACCTTTATATACATATATACATACATATATACCTATACTGTATATACCTTTATATACATATATACATACATATATACCTATACTGTATATACCTTTATATACATATATACATACATATATACCTATACTGTATATACCTTTATATACATATATACATACATATATACCTATACTGGCTCACCTGCACTGGCTTCCTGTGCACTTAAGATGTGACTTTAAGGTTTTACTACTTACGTATAAAATACTACACGGTCTAGCTCCATCCTATCTTGCCGATTGTATTGTACCATATGTCCCGGCAAGAAATCTGCCTTCAAAGGACTCCGGCTTATTAGTGATTCCCAAAGCCCAAAAAAAGTCTGCGGGCTATAGAGCATTTTCCGTTCGGGCTCCAGTACTCTGGAATGCCCTCCCGGTAACAGTTCGAGATGCCACCACAGTAGAAGCATTTAAGTCTCACCTTTAAACTCATTTGTATACTCTAGCCTTTAAATAGACTCCCTTTTTAGACCAGTTGATCTGCCGTTTCTTTTCTTTTTCTTCTATGTCCCACTCTCCCGTGTGGAGGGGGTCCGGTCCGATCCGGTGGCCATGTACTGCTTGCCTGTGTATCGGCTGGGGACATCTCTGCGCTGCTGGTCCGCCTACGCTTGGGATGGTTTCCTGCTGGCTCCGCTGTGAACGGGACTCTCGCTGCTGTGTCTTGGATCCTCTTTGGACTGGACTCTCGCGACTGTGTTGGATCCATTGTGGATTGAACTTTCACAGTATCCTGTTAGATCCGCTCAACATCCATTGCTTTCCTCCTCTCCAAGGTTCTCATAGTCATCATTGTCACCGACGTCCCACTGGGTGTGAGTTTTCCTTGCCCTTATTTGGGCCTACCGAGGATGTCGTGGTGGTTTGTGCAGCCCTTTGAGACACTAGTGATTTAGGGCTATATAAGTAAACATTGATTGATTGATTGATATTTGATGTTCAAACTCATAAACATTTTTTTTTTGTGTGCAAATAATCATTAACTTGAGAATTTGATGCCAGCAACACGTGACAAAGAAGTTGGGAAAGGTGGCAATAAATACTGATAAAGTTGAGGAATGCTCATCAAACACTTATTTGGAACAGCCCACAGGTGTGCAGGCTAATTGGGAACAGGTGGGTGCCATGATTGGGTATAAAAGAGGCATCCATGAATTGCTAAGTCATTCACAAACAAGGATGGGGTGAGGGTCACCACTTTGTAAGCAAATTGTCGAACAGTTTTAGAACAACATTTCCCAACGAGCTATTGCAAGGAATTTAAGGATTTTACCATCTACGGACCGTAAAATCATCAAAAGGTTCAGAGAATCTGGAGAAGTCACTGCACGTAAGCGATGTTATTACCGACCTTTGATCCCTCAGGCGGTATTGCATCAAAAACGGACATCAGTGTGTAAAGGATATCACCACATGGGCTCAGGAACAATTTATAAAACCACTGTCAGTAACTACAGTTGGTCGCTATGTCTGTAAGTGCAAGTTAAAACGCTGCTATGCAAAGCGAAAGCCATTTATCAACAACACCCAGAAACACCGCCAGCTTTGCTGGGCCCGAGATCATCTAAGATGGACTGATGCAAAGTGGAAAAGTGTTCTGTGGTCTGACAAGTCCACATTTCAAATTGTATTTGAAAACTGTGGACGTGGTGTCCTCCGGAACAAAGAGGAAAATAACCATCCGGATTGTTATGGGCGCAAAGTTGAAAAGCCAGCATGTGTGATGGTATGGGGGTGTATTAGTGCCCAAGGCATGGGTAACTTACACATCTGTGAAGGCACCATTAATGCTGAAAGGTCCATACAGCTTTTGGAGCAACAAATGTTGCCGTCCAAGCAACGTTATCATGGACGTTATATATGTATGTATATATGTATATAAAGGTATATACAGTATAGGTATATATGTATGTATATATGTATATAAAGGTATATACAGTATAGGTATATATGTATGTATATATGTATATAAAGGTATATACAGTATAGGTATATATATGTATGTATATATGTATATAAAGGTATATACAGTACAGGCGTAATGTGATCAAACTTTCTTGTTCTTGTCAAAAGTCTAGCAGCCGCATTTTGTACCAACTGTAATCTTTTAATGCTAGACATGGGGAGACCCGAAAATAATACGTTACAGTAGTCGAGGCGAGACGTAACAAACGCATGGATAATGATCTCAGCGTCTTTAGTGGACAGAATGGAGCGAATTTTAGCGATATTACGGAGATGAAAGAAGGCCGTTTTAGTAACGCTTTTAATGTGTGACTCAAAGGAGAGAGTTGGGTCAAACACCCAGATTCTTTACCGTGTCGCCTTGTTTAATTGTTTGGTTGTCAAATGTTAGAGTTGTATTATTAAATAGAGTTCGGTGTCTGGCAGGACCGATAATCAGCATTTCCGTTTTTTTGGCGTTGAGTTGCAAAAAGTTAGCGGACATCCATTGTTTAATTTCATTAAGACACTTTAGGGGCATGTAGAGTTGGGTGTCATCAGCATATCAGTGAAAGCTAATACCGTATTTGCGTATGATGTCACCTAGCGGCAGCATGTAGATGCTGAAGAGTGCAGGGCCAAGGACCGAACCCTGGGGAACTCCACACGTTACCTTAACGTAGTCCGAGGTCACATTGTTATGGGAGACACACTGCATCCTATCAGTAAGATAAGAGTTAAACCAAGACAGGGCTGAGTCTGACATACCAATTCGTGTTTTGATACGTTCTAATAAAATATTATGATCGACGGTGTCTTTGTAGCATATTCAACTGAATATGGGTTGAAAAGGATTTGCAAATCATTGTATTCTGTTTATATTTACATCTAACACAATTTCCCAACTCATATGGAATATATGACCCTGCTTTAGTTATTCTTAATATCATTGGAGATAAACAGCATACCTGCAATGAACAAATGCGTCCACTAGATGGGGGTGTTTTACAAACATGAACTCAAACAACCAAAGTGTGGGGTAACAATAATCAATGGTACTTTAAAATCTACACAGCACAAAGTGTACATCAATACATGTTTTTTAATGTTAAAAACAAGGGGTGTGATATTATTCATGGCCACCGCAAATTAAACATACTGTGTGTACTCAGCAGCACGGTGGCAGAGGGGTTAGTGCGTCTGCCTCACAATACGAAGGTCCTGGGTAGTCCTGGGTTCAATCCCGGGCTCGGGATCTTTCTGTGTGGAGTTTGCATGTTCTCCCCGTGAATGCGTGGGTTCCCTCCGGGTACTCCGGCTTCCTCCCACCTCCCAAGACATGCACCTGGGGATAGGCCCCTCCCACCTCCAAAGACATGCACCTGGGGATAGGCCCCTCCCACCTCCAAAGACACTGGCGGTCACCACACCCCTCCGACTTTTAGGTATGACTATATAATCTCACTAAAACACTAGTAACACAATAAGCGGGTGAGGGATTTTCCCAGAATGATCCTAGTAAATGTGTCTAATAACATCTGAATCGCTCCCACTGCGCTCGTCTTTTTATTATTTTTCTTCTATCAATCAATGTTTATTTATATAGCCCCAAATCACAAATGTCTCAAAGGACTGCACAAATCATTACGACTACAACATCCTCGGAAGAACCCACAAAAGGGCAAGGAAAACTCACACCCAGTGGGCAGGGAGAATTCACATCCAGTGGGACGCCAGTGACAATGCTGACTATGAGAAACCTTGGAGAGGACCTCAGATGTGGGCAACCCCCCCCCTCTAGGGGACCGAAAGCAATGGATGTCGAGCGGGTCTAACATGATACTGTGAAAGTTCAATCCATAGTGGCTCCAACACAGCCGCGAGAGTTCAGTTCAAAGCGGATCCAAGACAGCAGCGAGAGTCCCGTCCACGGGAAACCATCTCAAGCGGAGGCGGATCAGCAGCGTAGAGATGTCCCAAACCGATACACAGGCGAGCGGTCCATCCTGGGTCTCGACTCTGGACAGCCAGTACTTCATCCATGGTCATCGGACCGGACCCCCTCCACAAGGGAGGGGGGGGGACATAGGAGAAAAAAAAGAAGCGGCAGATCAACTGGTCTAAAAAGGAGGTCTATTTAAAGGCTAGAGTATACAGATGAGTTTTAAGGTGAGACTTAAATGCTTCTACTGAGGTAGCATCTCGAACTGTTACCGGGAGGGCATTCCAGAGTACTGGAGCCCGAACGGAAAACGCTCTATAGCCCGCAGACTTTTTTTGGGGCTCTAGGAATCACTAATAAGCCGGAGTCTTTTGAACGCAGATTTCTTGCCGGGACATATGGTACAATACAATCGGCAAGAAAGGCTGGAGCTAGACCGTGTAGTATTTTATACGTAATTAGTAAAACCTTAAAGTCACATCTTAAGTGCACAGGAAGCCAGTACAGGCGTAATATGATCAAACTTTCTTGTTCTTGTCAAAAGTCTAAAGTCTAGTCCTTCACTCTCACTTTCCTCATCCACGAATCTTTCATCCTCGCTCAAAGTAATGGGGAACACGTGGCTTTCTCGGTCCGAATCGCTTTCGCTGCTGGTGGCCATGATTGTAAACAATGTTCAGATGTGAGGAGCTCCACAACTCGTGACATCACGCGCACATGGTCTGCTACTTCCGGTACAGGCAAGGCTTTTTTTATTAGCGACTAAAAGTTGCCAACTTTATCGTGGATGTTCTCTACTAAATCCTTTCAGCAAAAATATGGCGAAATGATCAAGTATGACAATCCTTTTGTTTGTTTTTTTCTGCAAATTGACACCAACCTCACCTTGACTTTGGTTTTGCCGAAGTCACGTTTTCAGGACCAACCTTGGCCAAGTCTTTTCTTGTCCTATTTAAAAGTAACCTTGAGATAAATGTTCAATGTTTGTTGAAAGGATTCTGAATGCCACCCATCCATCCATTTCTACCGCTTTGGGGTTGCGGGGGGCTATCTCAGCTACAATTCGGCGGAGGGCGGAGCACACCCTGGACAAGTTGCCACCTCATCGCGGGGCCAACGCGGATAGACAGACAACATTCACACACGAGGGACCGTTTAGTGTTGCCAATCAACCTATCCCCAGGTGCATGTCTTTGGAGGTGGGAGGGGCCTATTCCAGGTGCATGTCTTTGGAGGTGGGAGGGGCCTATGCCCTGTCAGTTTGTCTATGTTTTAGTTTTTTCCTCTGCATTTGTCTGTTTCCTCTGTGTTTAGTATCTCTTGTCTTTAGTTCCTGTCTAGCGCTCTTATTTTGTCAGCTTCCTGTCTTGTTCCCTGAGTACTGTGTTCCTCCTCAGCTGCGGCTGATAGGCACCTGGCCACACCTGTTGCCAATCAGCCCGCTCCTATTTGTTGCTGGATCATTGTATTGTATTGTCGTTTCGGACTTGTATTGTCGTTGCCACATGTCACTCTTGTCGTGCTACATTTTGTCCTGGTCATCGTAGCGGTAAGCTGTTTTCTGTTAGCATTAGCCATTTCCAGATTTTCCTGTTTGCTACCCGCTAGCTTCCACGCTAGGTCCTTTTTTTGTTTCTTGCTAGCTTCTATGCTAAAGACCCTTAGTTTGTTATCCGCCCAGGTGCGCGCTTTCTGTTTGTTCTTGTTCTATTGTGCTGAAAATTGTAATTTTCCTGAAGGAACTCTCCTGACGGAATTAATAAAGTACTATCTGATCTAATCTAATCTATTATGTAAATTAAATCATGTTTTCCCATTCAATGCCTGCCTCCTTCTCTGCATCATGGGGTTCATCAACTAATAACTCTGACATCCCCAGGTGTATGTCTTTGGAGGTGGGAGGGGCCTATGCCCTGTCAGTTTGTCTATGTTTTAGTTTTTTCCTCTGCATTTGTCCGTTTCCTCTGTGTTTAGTGTCTCTTGTCTGTAGTTCCTGTCTAGCGCTCTTATTTTGTCAGCTTCCTGTCTTGTTCCCTGAGTGCTGTGTTCCCCCTCAGTGCTGATTGGCACCTGGCCACACCTGTTGCCAATCAGCCCGCTCCTATTTGTTGCTGGATCATTGTATTGTATTGTCATTTCGGACTTGTATCGTCGTTGCCACATGTCACTCTTGTCGTGCTACATTTTGTCCTGGTCGTCGTAGCGGTAAGCTGTTTTCTGTTAGCATTAGCCATTTCCAGATTTTCCTGTTTGCTACTCGCTAGCTTCCACGCTAGGTCCTTTTTTTGTTTCTTGCTAGCTTCTATGCTAAAGACCCTTAGTTTGTTATCCGCCCAGGTGCGCGCTTTCTGTTTGTTCTTGTTCTATTGTGCTGAAAATTGTAATTTTCCTGAAGGAACTCTCCTGACGGAATTAATAAAGTACTATCTAATCTAATCTATTATTTAAATTAAATCATGTTTTCCCATTCATGTTTTCCCTCCTTCTCTGCATCATGGGGTTCATCAACTAATAACTCTGACATCCCCAGGTGTATGTCTTTGGAGGTGGGAGGGGCCTATGCCCTGTCAGTTTGTTTATGTTTTAGTTTTTTCCTCTGCATTTGTCCGGTTCCTCTGTGTTTAGTATCTCTTGTCTTTAGTTCCTGTCTAGCGCTCTTATTTTGTCAGCTTCCTGTCTTGTTCCCTGAGTGCTGTGTTCCTCCTCAGTGCTGATTGGCACCTGGCCACACCTGTTGCCAATCAGCCCGCTCCTATTTGTTGCTGGATCATTGTATTGTATTGTCGTTTCGGACTTGTATTGTCGTTGCCACATGTCACTCTTGCCGTGCTACATTTTGTCCTGGTCGTCGTAGCGGTAAGCTGTTTTCTGTTAGCATTAGCCATTTCCAGATTTTCCTGTTTGCTACCCCCCAGCTTCCACGCTAGGTCCTTTTTTTTGTTTCTTGCTAGCTTCTATGCTAAAGACCCTTCGTTTGTTATTCCGCCCAGGTGCGCGCGTTCTGTTTGTTCTTGTTCTATTGTGCTGAAAATTGTAATTTTCCTGAAGGAACTCTCCTGACGGAATTAATAAAGTACTATCTAATCTAATCTAATCTATCTATTATTTAAATTAAATCATGTTTTCCCATTCAATGCCTGCCTCCTTCTCTGCATCATGGGGTTCATTAACTAATAACTCTGACATCCCCAGGTGCATGTCTTTGGAGGTGGGAGGGGCCTATGCCCGGTCAGTTTGTCTATGTTTTAGTTTTTTCCTCTGCATTTGTCTGTTTCCTCTCTGTTTAGTATCTCTTGTCTTTAGTTCCTGTCTAGCGCTCTTATTTTGTCAGCTTCCTGTCTTGTTCCCTGAGTACTGTGTTCCTCCTCAGCTAGGGCTGATTGGCACCTGGCCACACCTGTTGCCAATCAGCCCGCTCCTATTTGTTGCTGGATCATTGTATTGTATTGTCATTTCGGACTTGTATTGTCGTTGCCACATGTCACTCTTGTCGTGCTACATTTTGTCCTGGTCGTCGTAGCGGTAAACTGTTTTCTGTTAGCATTAGCCATTTCCAGATTTTCCTGTTTGCTACCCGCTAGCTTCCACGCTAGGTCCTTTTTTTTGTTTCTTGCTAGCTTCTATGCTAAAGACCCTTAGTTTGTTATCCGCCCAGGTGCGCGCTTTCTGTTTGTTCTTGTTCTATTGTGCTGAAAATTGTAATTTTCCTGAAGGAACTCTCCTGACGGAATTAATAAAGTACTATCTGATCTAATCTAATCTATTATTTTAGATTAAATCATGTTTTCCCATTCATGTTTTCCCTCCTTCTCTGCATCATGGGGTTCATCAACTAATAACTCTGACATCCCCAGGTGCATGTCTTTGGAGGTTGGAGGGGCCTATCCCCAGGTGCGTGTCTTTGGAGGTGGGAGGGGCCTATCCCCAGGTGCATGTCTTTGGAGGTGGGAGGAAGCCGGAGTACCCGGAAGGGAACCCACGCAGTCACGGGGAGAACATGCAAACTCCACACAGAAAGATCCCGAGCCTGGGATCGAACCCAGGACTGCAGGACCCTCGTATTGTGAGGCGGACGCACTAACCCCTCTACCACCGTGAAGCCCAGATTCTGAAAGGTATTAAATATAAACTAAACTTCATGTAACTACCTTTAAAAAAATGCAGTGTTTTTGTCGGAAGCATTTTGATTGTGATGGCATTACGTCTCCGCCATTGTTGAGAAGTTCTGACTCAGATGCTGGAAGTGACAGAAGTTGGCAAACTTTCCCTCCAAACCTGATCTATGGGCTCTTCTCGGATTTTACAGACAGTAAATCACCCTTCGTGTGAGTGATTGCTCGGCAATTACACACAAATTACACAGTCAGGTAACAATGGAGGATAAACAAGCTCACCAACGTCACAAAGTAAACAAACGCCATGGGTGGAACTACACCTGACTTCCACTGTAATGATACCGAGTACAAGAGCGTATCTAGTTGATATTACTATGATTACATTGATATTTTTTAGCATCGCAAAATCATATTATGTTTATAAAGTCAGTAAATACGTCCCTGGACACATGAGGACTTTGAATACGACCAATGTATGATCCTGTAACTACTTGGTATCACATCCATACCTAAATGTGTGGTATCATCCAAAACTAATGTCAAGTATCAAAGAAGAGAAGAATAGGTGATTATTACATTTGAACAGAAGTGTAGATAGAACATGTTAAAACAGAAACCAGCGCAACACCTACCCTTTACATCAGTATTTCTTCATCAGTATTGGTTTATGAGGTATTACAGTATATTTTATTGTATGATCCTGTAACTACTTGGTATCACATCCATACCTAAATGTGTGGTATCATCCAAAACTAATGTCAAGTATCAAAGAAGAGAAGAATAAGTGGTTATTACATTTGAACAGAAGTGTAGATAGAACATGTTAAAACAGAAACCAGCGCGACACCTACCCTTTACATCAGTATTTCTTCATCAGTATTGGTTTATGAGGTATTACAGTATATTTTATTGTATGTTCCTGTAACTACTAGCAATTGGATCCATACCTAAATGTGTGGTATCATCCAAAACTAATGTCAAGTATCAAAGAAGAGAAGAATAAGTTATTATTACATTTGAACAGAAGTGTAGATAAAACATGTTAAAACAGAAACCAGCGCGACACCTACCCTTTACATCAGTATTTCTTCATCAGTATTGGTTTATGAGGTATTACAGTATATTTTATTGTATGTTCCTGTAACTACTTGCTATCGGATCCATACCTAAATGTGTGGTATCATCCAAAACTAATGTCAAGTATCAAAGAAGAGAAGAATAGGTGATTATTACATTTGAACAGAAGTGTAGATAGAACATGTAAAAACAGAAACCAGCGCGACACCTACCCTTTACATCAGTATTTCTTCATCCGTATTGGTTTATGAGGTATTACAGTATATTTTATTGTATGTTCCTGTAACTACTTGCTATTGGATCCATACCTAAATGTGTGGTATCATCCAAAACTAATGTCAAGTATCAAAGAAGAGAAGAATAGGTGATTATTACATTTTAACAGAAGTGTAGATAGAACATGTTAAAACAGAAACCAGCGCGACACCTACCCTTTACATCAGTATTTCCTCATCAGTATTGGTTTATGAGATATTACAGTATATTTTATTGTATGTTCCTGTAACTACTTGCTATTGGATCCATACCTAAATGTGTGGTATCATCCAAAACTAATGTCAAGTATCAAAGAAGAGAAGAATAAGTGATTATTACATTTTAACAGAAGTGTAGATAGAACATGTTAAAACAGAAACCAGCGCGACACCTACCCTTTACATCACTATTTCTTCATCAGTATTGGTTTATGAGGTATTACAGTATATTTTATTGTATGTTCCTGTAACTACTTGGTATTGGATCCATACCTAAATGTGTGGTATCATCCAAAACTAATGTCAAGTATCAAAGAAGAGAAGAATAAGTTATTATTACATTTGAACAGAAGTGTAGATAGAACATGTTAAAACAGAAACCAGCGCGACACCTACCCTTTACATCAGTATTTCTTCATCAGTATTGGTTTATGAGGTATTACAGTATATTTTATTGTATGATCCTGTAACTACTTGCTATTGGATCCATACCTAAATGTGTGGTATCATCCAAAACTAATTTCAAGTATCAAAGATGAGAAGAATAAGTGATTATTACATTTGAACAGAAGTGTAGATAGAACATGTTAAAACAGAAACCAGCGCGACACCTACCCTTTACATCAGTATTTCTTCATCAGTATTGGTTTATGAGGTATTACAGTATATTTTATTGTATGTTCCTGTAACTACTTGCTATTGGATCCATACCTAAATGTGTGGTATCATCCAAAACTAATGTCAAGTATCAAAGAAGAGAAGAATAAGTGATTATTACATTTGAACAGAAGTGTAGATAGAACATGTTAAAACAGAAACCAGCGCGACACCTACCCTTTACATCAGTATTTCTTCATCAGTATTGGTTTATGAGATATTACAGTATATTTTATTGTATGTTCCTGTAACTACTTGCTATTGGATCCATACCTAAATGTGTGGTATCATCCAAAACTAATGTCAAGTATCAAAGAAGAGAAGAATAAGTGATTATTACATTTGAACAGAAGTGTAGATAGAACATTTTTAAACCGAAAGTAAGCAGATATTAACAGTCAATGAATAAGTAGATCAATAATCATTTTATACAGTTTGTCCCTCATAATGTGCATAAATAATAGGTGTATAAATGACACAATATGTTACTGCGTACGTCAGCAAACTAAGTAGGAGTCTTTGTCCGTTTACTCAGTACCAAAAGACAAGTTGTCTCGTATGTTCAACATTTCATTTAACGCTGACCTATGTTCTGTTGTGTGGCGGCTTCTGTCTGTACTTCTTCCTCACCAGAACCTGGTTCCACCTGGTGCGTTGAGAATGGGTACACAGGTGCGGGTTAAATGTGTGCATGGGGATATTCACGAGTACCCTATCGTGCCGGTGGAAATTTTTTTCAAAGAAAAAAACATAGTGTTAAGGTGGCTGTAAATTTACACCTGGCGCACCCCTTAATCTTGGGAACCAATTGGTCAGGATTTAACGGGTTAATTGAGCAGGGGTGCGTTCACGACCGGTAGGAAAAGGGGGATATCCGCGCTGTTCTCATCGGCGACGTGAGATTATCTGACGATGCCTGGGGGGAGAGAGAAGGGGGAACGGCGGTGGCTTCTCAGGAAGTTTCCCCGACCCCCCAAGGGCCCCCTATGGATGATTTTCCCCTCGAGCAGTCTCGAGATGACACTGCTCGCGGCCTGGGACCAAGTGATTTCAATTGATGGGCAGCGGATTCGCCCGGGGATAGCGAGAGATTTCCCCCACTTTGCATTGATTAGGAACGGATTAGGAGCTGAGCCGGAAGGCAAAGCTCTCAATTTACCGGTCGATGTACGTTCCCATCCTCACCTATGGTCATGAGCTTTGGGTCATGACCGAAAGGATAAGATCACGGGTACAAGCGGCCCAAATGAGTTTCCTCCGCCGTGTGGCGGGGCTCTCCCTTAGAGATAGGGTGAGAAGCTCTGCCATCCGGGAGGAACTCAAAGTAAAGCCGCTGCTCCTTCACATCGAGAGGAGCCAGATGAGGTGGTTCGGGCATCTGGTCAGGATGCCACCCGAACGCCTCCCTAGGGAGGTGTTTAGGGCACGTCCAACCGGTAGGAGGCCACGGGGAAGACCCAGGACACGTTGGGAAGACTATGTCTCCCGGCTGGCCTGGGAACGCCTCGGGATCCCCCGGGAAGAGCTAGACGAAGTGGCTGGGGAGAGGGAAGTCTGGGTTTCCCTGCTTAGGCTGTTGCCCCCGCGACCCGATCTCGGATAAGCGGAAGATGATGGATGGATGGATGGATGGAACAGATTATACAGAGTGAGTCGTGACACTCAGACAGGGGAGGAAATCACTCAATTGTTGGTGCCAAAAAAACGTCAGGAAATGATTTTCCAGGCGGGACATTTTAATGTGGGGTATGATAAGACACTTAATCGGATAATGGCCAGGTATTCGGGCAGGCGTGCGCGGCTTGCCCGGATTGTCAGCTATTCAACCCCGCGGCCACCCCTAGGGCTCCTTTGCTGCCATTACCACTCATTGAGGTCCCATTTGTGCGTATTGGCATGGACCTCATCGGACCATTTCACCCGAGCACCCAGGGATATATCGCTTTGCGCTAGTCCTGGTGGATTACGCAACGCGCTATCCCGAAGCAGTACCGCTGCGCTCCATCTCTGCAAAGAGTGTCGCGCTGGCACTGTTTCAGGTTATCTCTCGAGTTGGAATCCCGAAAGAGATTCTGACTGACCAGGGCACGTCCTTTATGTCACGCACGTTAAAGGAACTGTACTGACTATTGGGGATCAAATTTATTTTCGAATCGATATTTACTGTTGCGATCCGCTACTTGGATCACCACATATGTTTTATACTTCCATTTGTATCACTCTTACGTCCTGTTTAGTCAGTCACCATGGTTCCTCATTGATCCCAACCTGCTAATCACGGTTTCTGCACACCTGTCACTTTTTGATTACTCACCTATTTAAGACCGTCCTTTTTCGTCATTCTTTCTGGGACTCTAATTTGCCTTCGAGCAACATTCACGACTGTCTACTACTCGTATGTATTTTCTCGCTAGCTCTTACGCTAAGCCACTCGATATTCCAGCTTTCATGCTGAATGTTTTTTTGTTTACTCTTTTGTGTGCTTCGTGCCAAGTATAGTTTTTTTTGTATTTTCTATTCCTAGCTTTCATGCTAGCACCCTTGGTTTATTTTTGTCTGTTAGCTCCAGTGTTTTTGTTCATAGTCTGTTTTTGTTGAATGTAATAAATCACTTAAACTTACCGTTGCTGTGTTCATGCCGACGCATCCTCGAAGGGACCAATTTGGCATCACTATGCCAACCAGTCGTAACATTTACAACCCACAGACTGATGGGTTGGTGGAGCGGTTGAACAGAACCTTGAAATCCATGATCCGGAAGTTTGTACACGAGGACAAACCAAATTGGCATAAATGGTTGGATCCCCTGTTGTTTGCAGTGCGGGAGGTTCCTCAGGCCTCCACAGGGTTTTCCCCGTTTGAACTGTTGTTCGGCAGGAAGCCGCGCGGGGTACTGGACCTAGTTAAGGAAAGCTGGAAGGAAGGTCCAAGTCCCAGTAAAAATGAAATGATCAGAGTACGTAAATATCAAACGTTATTATAAATGCTTCTGTTATCATGTATCATCATGTATATAAAATATTATTGGAGGTGTTTGGGTGTTTTTAAGGGCTTTAGCATTAGCGCTTATAACAACAATATCACTAAAAGGGTGGAATGCCATCTCCGGGTTGGGGAGGAGACCCTGCCCCAAGTGGAGGAGTTCAAGTACCTCGGAGTCTTGTTCACGAGTGAGGGAAGAGTGGATCGTGAGATCGACAGGCGGATCGGTGCGGCATCTTCAGTAATGCGGACGTTGTACCGATCCGTTGTGGTGAAGAAGGAGCTGAGCCGGAAGGCAAAGCTCTCAATTTACCGGTCGATCTACGTTCCCATCCTCACCTATGGTCATGAGCTTCGGGTCATGACCGAAAGGATAAGATCACGGGTACAAGCGGCCCAAATGAGTTTCCTCTCCCTTAGAGATAGGGTGAGAAGCTCTGCCATCCGGGAGGAACTCAAAGTAAAGCCGCTGCTCATCCACATGGAGAGGAGCCTGATGAGGTGGTTCGGGCATCTGGTCAGGATGCCACCCAAACGCCTCCCTAGGGAGGTGTTTAGGGCACGTCCAGCCGATAGGAGACCACGGGGAAGACCCAGGACACGTTGGGAAGACTATGTCTCCCGGCTGGCCTGGGAACGCCTCGGGATCCCCCGGGAAGAGCTAGACGAGGTGGCTGGTGAGAGGGAAGTCTGGGCTTCCCTGCTTAGGCTGCTGCCCCCGCGACCCGACCTCGGATAAGCGGAAGATGATGGATGGATGGATAGGCAAAATAGGGCGGGTTGCCATTTTAAATGAATTGTAATTGTGAAAAATATAGACTATTTTCAAAAAAAAATTGTTCTGTTCAACCACTAATGGTAATAAGGTAGCCAGTGGTGTTATTATTGTTTTTGCTTTAAAAAAACGTGACTGTTAAGAAGTATTTAAAATAAACAAAAAAAACGCTAAATTGCACAAAATTCCAATTGTTCTTCATGGACAAAGTTGTCATTTCATATAATGAAGCAATGCTCAAGTTCAGAATTGGTCGAGTGGAAAATAAGACACAAATACATATTTACATGCAGACAGCTTCCTTTATTTAGTAGAAAGATGGTGTTTCAGTTTCAAATGTGTTGCACTAACATTCAACAACTGAACAGAGTAGGAGAAAAAACATATTTGATAGTCAACCCAGAAACACAAAGTATTATATCTTCTGAGTACACTCGCTGTGATGAGTGAAAGACATTGTTATAGAAGATAAGATGATATGGTTCGATTAGAAAGTGTGGTCACAGCACGCCTCTCTGATGCAAACGTATGGAAATGGGTAAGTACAGTCCTCACCTTCCCATGATTCTAGAAAAAAAAAAGTTTTCAGAGTGACATTACAGTTAATTGCAACTAAATTAGATTCACTGATTATACTTATACCGGTGGTGGCGTCAGAATCAATAACCACACATCCATCCGTAGGAAGCTCTGTTGGAAAGTCACTAAATCCGAAGGGTTTGCCATCAGTCCAAAGAAAGGTTCCCGTCTGGAAGTCAAAGTCACATTTGAATGAGTCACTCCTGAAGAGAACAACTGCATGCCATTTTATCTACTGCTCTTTTGTCACAATATTTTACATCTTGATTGTGTTACAAATATGATCAGCATGGTACAGTATCATTATGAAACCCTCAGCTCTACACCTCCTATTGTCACCTTTTTGCCCTGATTTAGTATGGAGGATACATTTATTTGATAGGTGCCAATAAATTATTCCACTGACTACTAGACAACTTTGACATTGTTAAATGTTTCACCTCGATGGCATCACTGAGTCCAATCCAGGCTTCATCTGCACCCGCCTCATTGACCAGGTCTTGAACGACGGAATTTTTCACCACACTGGTGATTGAGGCCAGATTCCCACCAAGAATGTTGCAGACACTCTAATGGGAGAAACAGAGTGAAAAGGTAGATTAGATTCATTCCATCGTATAGTTGGAATATTTTGATAAATGAACAAACAGGTGGCTCAGCAGCCCCTGGTGTATAAATACTTTACGACTACATTGTGACATTCTTTCATACCTCTGCATCCAAAAAGGACCTTTCGTCATCTCTGACGATGTAACAGTGATCATCCAACTGAGTCCATCCCTCGGGACAGCAAACTTCTGCAACACAATTGTTATTTTCGGACTGAATAACATCAAATAAGTCATCGTTAATTGAAAAAAAAGTGGTCACAGCTACCAACCTCTGCTAGGACGAGACCACTGTGTAGAAGGTAAGAACAGAGCATTTACAAACATGAAGACAGCAGACAATGCAAGAAAATAATACATGTTTATTGAAGTCAGCAGGTGAGATTGTGACTTACAGCTCCGGTCATCAGTCCACTGATCCCACAAAGGAGGAAAAACATGCGAGGAGAAAACGCCATCTGTGCAAGGATAGACAAACACTATTATATTGAACATGCCGTCAAAATAGACTTCGAAAAGTCGCTTTTAAAGTTGCAGTGTGTTACCTTTGAAGTTTTCAGGGCTGTTGGATGCTGAACCTGGGACCACTAAGAGCCATCCTTTTATTTGCTAGCTTGACGCAGCCCTGGAATGATCCGTATGTTAATTATGGACAGGAGTCTGCAACAAGGAAATACTGAATAAAAGATAGTCACAAGTTTAACGTGGACCCCGACTTAAACAAGTTGAAAAACTTGGTGTTACCATTTAGTGGTCAATTGTACGGAATATGTACTGTACTGTGCAATCTACTAATAAAAGTATCAATCAATCAATCAATTGTATGTACAGGATGCTTCACCTTACGTGGAACATACAATGTGGGACTATCTTGGTTGGAACTTTGCTTCAACATTGCATGGAAGTCAGTCACAGTCGTTCTCAGGATCGGCAGACCGGGGCGATGGTCTCCCTGTTCGTGAAGGTTGAAGGGTTTCTGTGCACACATTATGCACAGGCAGTGATCACATCACACAGCAGTGGTAGTTAGAGCCATGTGCATCAAAACAAACCTCCATTGAACTTTAGATAAAACTGAGCTAACACCAATGTCCCCGAAGCCCACCCGTGTCCAATAACTTATGTCCTGAGTTTGTAGCAATAAAACAATCTACTGATATGTGCCAATGTGGAATAGTCTTACTACCAAATTCCTTGACCCAGACACATGCAATGAAGGTTTAGACTTTGTGCTTTTCCAAGTTTTGTTTTGTTGTGTAGAATGGCGTCTGGGGCACAATAGTTGGATATGTCTGGGAACGTATAATCCTTGATATCACTTGACAAATATTTTTTCGATAAACCGTAGAGATCCATTTCATGCACAGTTTTATTTTTTGCCCGTATCTGTTTGAAACAAATATATACTCATTTAGTTCGCGAGCTGCTGGCTGTAAAACCACCATCTTGTCTTGGTTGACCACCACTGGTTTTCACTTCCGGGAAGAAGTCACGTGACGGAATACAAGCAATAGCTGGAGAAAAACCCACGCAAGCACAGGGAGAACATGCAAACTCTACTTAAAGGAGCCAACAGGGATTCGTGCTGACATGCTAACCACGAAGCCATAGTGCAGCATGGATCCTTTCCAGACTTTGACAAGTATCAGTTTGAACAAAAAATACATCTTCGATCAAATGGGAAAGGAATGAAGTGTGTTTGCTTGTCTTTTGATGATGGGCTTATAACACCTGCTTGTAGACAGTAAATTGTGGACCGATGACATCTGATTGTTGTCTTAAAATTAGGGCTGGGCAACGATTACAATTTTGAATCGAAGTTAATCGCACTATTTCTCCGATTAATCGCGATTAACTGCATTGTATACGCAAAGCCCAATAATGAATTCAAAAGTAGTGTGTAGTGCACCTTTATTGGAATATTCTCCCACATGAACAAAAGCGCCAAAACATTTGTTGTGCAAACACAATTTAAATCAGTCCTTGTTAAACAGTAGCAGTTAAATAGCATATTTGATGAAAATCAACTCCAAAAATGTAAATACAAACATTTAAGCTTATTGCCACTGCCAGGGTATTTAAGTTATCCTGTTTGTTATGGAAAATAAATATAATCTACATACAAATCTCTGAGCCACAATCATAACATCTGAACAGGCAATTTCTGAGCTAACAGCAGAAACATTTTTTTGATCAGGGATCATATGTTTAAAAAACCTATATTATAGGTAGTGGGCTGTTTTAGGGAATTTTGGATCAAATTATCCGTAGTAGCAATATTAATAATGTTGTGTTTATTCTGCGTAGTGCACTTAAAATAATTATGACCATATCTAGGAATTGATATGATGGGAATTTTCCGATTGTTTGCTTGGTGCTTTGATAAACTGAAGGCATCATATACATGGTACTATATTGTGATGTTATGAGCCAGGGAATAAAAGAACTACGCTACCCAGCATGCAACAGGAGTGACGAGCATGCGCGGTACCCCGGTATAGGTTGTGTCGCCATGACGGCATCTTGTATGTTGTGATATGCACGCTCTGAAAGCAAACGTTAAGAACTCAGCCAACACTCCTGGTCTGCATTATTCATAAATAGACAGACAACACATATACTCCGCTGCTTCACAGGCCGCTGGATGTAGACGGCAAAGTATTCCCATGCTAGCTAGCATGCGTCATTCAGTCCAAAACGGCCCGATCTATCCACATCCAGAATTGTCCGGCGGTCGTAAGTGATCCCGGAGTGACCACGCTGTAAGCCAGCCATGAAATTTGCAGAATTGTCCGGTATTTTTGCCAAATGTTGCATCTTTACCAAGAGCCCCTCGACGCCATCTTGTTAAGAAAAGGCGTTAACAAAATAAAAGCATGTAAACAACATACGCAAATGTGCGATAAAATAATTGTCGGAGTTAATAGATTGATGAGTTAACGCGTAATTAACGCATTAATTTGCCCACCCCTACTTAAAATACAATCAAAACACCCACACTCAGAACAAGTTGTCAATTCTCAATTAAAGTCTGGAAGTGGAGTAGAAACAAGTGTCAGTGAAGGAGACCAAAATATGATTTACTTGCAAATACAGACATTAGGGATGAAGGTGCTTGTTCCAGCTGTGCATTGTTGGACTGACCTAAACCACAGATGTTGCCTTCAGCTTTTTGTGGAGTTTTTGGTGAAATGCCTCACCTGTCTGTGTAATCTGTGTGTAATTGCTGAGCAATCACTCACACAAAGGGTGATTACTGTCATTCAGATGTCTTTTCTCAGCACATCAAATCTGGTTTGGACAGAAAGTTTGCCAATTTCTGTCTTTCATGTTGTGCACTTCCAGCATCTGCAGCCGGGAATCTTTCCACTCTTTTACAAGTATCAGTTTGAACAAAAAATATATCCAAGATGTCTGTTTTCAGCACATCAAATCTAAAAAGAGCCCGTAGATCTGGTTTGGACAGAAAGTTTGCCAACTTCTGTCTTCCACGTTGTGCACTTCCAGCATCTGAGTCAGAGCTCTCAACAATGGCTGAGATGTAATGCCATCACAATCAAAATGCCATCCATCCATCCATCATCTTCCGCTTATCCGAGGTCGGGTCACGGGGGCAACAGCCTAAGCAGGGGAACCCAGACTTCCCTCTCCCCAGCCACTTAGTCTAGCTCTTCCCGGGGGCGTTCCCAGGCCAGCCGGGAGACATAGTCTTCCCAACGTGTCCTGGGTCTTCCCCGTGGCCTCCTACCGGTTGGACGTGCCCTAAACACCTCCCTAGGGAGGCGTTCGGGTGGCATCCTGACCAGATGCCCGAACCACCTCATCTGGCTCCTCTCGATGTGGAGGAGCAGCGGCTTTACTTTGAGTTCCTCCCGGATGGCAGAGCTTCTCACCCTATCTCTAAGGGAGAGACCCAAACTCATTTGGGCCGCTTGTACCCGTGATCTTATCCTTTCGGTCATGACCCAAAGCTCATGACCATAGGTGAGGATGGGAACGTAGATCGACCGGTAAATTGAGAGCTTTGCCTTCCGGCTCAGCTCCTTCTTCACCACAACGGATCGGTACAACGTCCGCATTACTGAAGACGCCGCACCGATCCGCCTGTCGATCTCACGATCCACTCTTCCCTCACTCGTGAACAAGACTCCTAGGTATTTGAACTCCTCCACTTGGGGCAGGGTCTCCTCCCCAACCCGGAGATGGCATTCCACCCTTTTCCGGGCGAGAACCATGGACTCGGACTTGGAGGTTTTGATTCTCATTCCGGTCGCTTCACACTCGGCTGCGAACCGATCCAGTGAGAGCTGAAGATCCCGGTCAGATGAAGCCATCAGGACCACATCATCTGCAAAAAGCAGAGACCTAATCCTGCGGTCACCAAACCGGAACCCCTCAACGCCTTGACTGCGCCTAGAAATTCTGTCCATAAAAGTTCTGAACAGAATGGGTGACAAAGGACAGCCTTGGCGGAGTCCAACCCTCACTGGAAATGTGTTCGACTTACTGCCGGCAATGCGGACCAAGGTCTGGCACTGATCGTATATACATTTATTTTGTTTTGGAAAACTGGTTTGCTTGTGTAATTTTCTGCAACGACGGGCCCGTTTGTTCTTCTGACTGACTCTAACCACACAATAACTTGTGTACCGCCCTGCTGTCAGTGTTTCACAGCAGGCAGGTACGCTCCAGAAAAAAAATAATATATACAGGACATTTTTATTCTGGTGGCCATGAATAATATCACAGCCCTTGTTTTTAACATTAAAAAACATGTATTGATGTACACTTTGTGCTGTGTGGGTGCATGGTAGATTTTAAAGTACCATTGATTATTGTTACCCCACACTTTGCTTGTTTGAGTTCATGTTTGTAAAACACCACCATCTTGTGGAAAAAAATGCTCATTGCAGATAACCTGTTTATGTCCAATGGTGTTAGTAAGTAAGTAAGCAGGGTCATAACTAGGATTTGACAAAACCAAAAAAACAAAATCAAAATACTAATCTCTGTCCCTTGCTTTGTCTCTCGCTCTGTTTATATCAACATGTAGAAACATTTAAAATAGAATTAAATAATTGAATCAACAAAACATAAGCAGCTCAAGTAACAGTTTGGGTTTAATATTGTACTTTGGTTTATTGTTGAATTTAGGCAAATCAATTCCTTTATGATTGCCATAGAAAACCGCTGTGGTCAATAAGTATTCCTTATTAAAAAGTCTGCGGGCTATAGAGCGTTTTCCGTTCGGGCTCCAGTACTCTGGAATGCCCTCCCGGTAACAGTTCGAGATGCTACCTCAGTAGAAGCATTTAAGTCTCACCTTAAAACTCATCTGTATACTCTAGCCTTTAAATAGACCTCCTTTTTAGACCAGTTTCTTTTCTTTCTCCTATGTCCCCCCCTCCCTTGTGGAGGGGGTCCGGTCCGATGACCATGGATGAAGTACTGGCTGTCCAGAGTCAAGGCCCAGGATGGACCGCTCGCTTGTGTATCGGTTGGGGACATCTCTACGCTGCTGATCCGCCTCCCCTTGGGATGGTTTCCTGTGGACGGGACTCTCGCTGCTGTCTTGGATCCGCTTGAACTGAACTCTCGCGGCTGTGTTGGAGCCACTATGGATTGAACTTTCACAGTATCATGTTAGACCCGCTCGACATCCATTGCTTTCGGTCCCCTAGAGGGGGCGGGGTTGTCCACATCTGAGGTCCTCTCCAAGGTTTCTCATAGTCAGCATTGTCACTGGCGTCCCACTGGATGTGAATTCTCCCTGCCCACTGGGTGTGAGTTTTCCTTGCCCTTTTGTGGGTTCTTCCGAGGATGTTGTAGTCGTAATGATTTGTGCAGTCCTTTGAGACATTTGTGATTTGGGGCTATATAAATAAACATTGATTGATTGATTGATCCTTCACATTCTGGAGCCTTGAAAAAATGAATAAAAAATACATAGTGGATTGCTCACTTGCAGAATAAGTTTGAACCAGATTATATGCTAAATAGTCTGCATGCAGTCAGAACTTTGACTGGCTGGCTAATAATATAAGATTAACCTAAAAAAAATGACAAGTTAGAGTTACATTTTTGATCGGACAATAAGTGAATATAATGCATAGACAATACATTTATCTGCATTATATGTATGCTTATGATCTACAATGACAGTAGTTGTACAGTATTTCTTTAATTGGAACTGTACAATGTGTAGTAAATGGTCTGTATTCATACTATACCTGGAATGGTACCCGAAGTGCTTTACAATATACATCCCCTTTACACATTCACATACACATTCACAAGCTGATGGCAAAGTATAGGTAGAAATGATCCCAAAAATAATATGTACATGCTAAAAATGCATTGCAACATGGGACTAGCTATCTGCAATGTGGCATCATTTGAAGAGACTATAAAGTAGGACTTAAATGGACTTCCGGTGAAGCATCAACTGTATAGGGCAGGGGTGCCCATTACGTCGATCGCGAGCTACCAGTCGACCGCGGGGGGTGTGTCAGTCCATCTCCAGCCAGGCTTTTAAAAAAAATAGACCTAAAAATGAGTGATCATCAATCTTCACCAAGACGTCACTTAAATGACATTCACGGTACCGGAGGGTCTTGTGAGATGACGCTGGCTGCTGCAAGATCATTATTATGAAAATATGACCGAGAGGAAGGCGAGAAACACTTTTTATTTCAACAGACTCTCGCGCCGTACCTTCCGTCAAAACTCTAAAGGCCGACTGCACATTTCCTATCTTCACAATAAAAGCCCTGCTTCATGCTGCCTGCGCTAACTAAATACAGAGTCTCGGAAAACTGGCGTGCACAAGTGATCCCTCAGAAAGCTGAGACTCTTATTTTGTTAGCGCAGGCAGCATGAAGCAGGGCTTTTATTGTGAAGATAGGAAATGTGCAGTCGGCCTTTAGAGTTTTGACGGAAGGGACGGCGCGAAAGTCTGTTGAAATAAAAAGTGTTTCTCGCCTTCCTCTCTGTCATTTTTTCATAATAATGATCTTGCAGCAGCCAGCGTCATCTCACAAGACCCTCGGGTGCCGTGAATGTCAATCAAGCAAGCTACGGAATTTGCCGCCAATGTTTTTCTTGTAAAGTCTATGGAAGCTGGATGAATTAGATGCCAAAAACCAACCACTTTCATGTGGTATTGTACAGAAAGGACAACTTTTTTTTTCTCCTCCATTTGAAAATGTGGGCGTTATCATCATTACTGTCTGATTCCAATCAATGCAAGTCATCAGAATCAGGTAATACACCAACTTATATTCTTGTCTTGGTGAAAGAAAGACATCTATATGTGTTACACATGCTTGTATTATCATTAAACACATTTAACTTGTTTATAAAAATGTCTCTTTCATAAATAAATAAATATAAATGATATATATAAATGAGGTAGATCCCCTCGAGTTGGTCAATTGAAAAGTAGCTCCCCTGCAGAAAAAGTGTGGGCACCCCTGGTCTAGGGCGTGCTTAGCGGGGGCTCAGTGGAATAGTGAGCTTTATGTTTTATTGGCACTTTTGCTAACACCAGCCGTCAACTCTACAACACTTTTACTGACATGTCCTGCATGTTTTCTTTGTTTTCATTGCGCCTGTGAATTGCGGGATGTCAGGCCGAAAGAAATCCGACCAGCCAGGCCGCACCAAGCCCCGCATCCAGACACTGATCCACTCGGTCCTTTTCCTAAGCACGACTCGGAACATGAACAAAATGCAAGCCGACGTCCTGGACAATCTTAAATCCGTTGTCAGAGGAGAGGTAGCAGCTGTTATGGAACCATTTGAGAGAATTCTCTCGTCCCATAGTGGGGCCACCGCCAGCCTGGAGCTCCCTGCCAATGCCATTGCTAACGAACTAAACGACCGCCGTACTAGCATCAACAAGTTAACTGCCATCGTAGATCTCCTCTCTAAAAAGATGATCTAGAGGTCCGCTTGAGGTGGAATAATATCCGAGTGCTGTGAGTTTCCCCGTCCTACTAAGTTCATCGCTACGTCCTTGCAGGATGTGCGTAAACTCAACAGACCTGCTGCATTGCTTCCACGGTTACGGACGGGCAGCGTGTTCAGGCACCGACTCTCACTCAGCCGGCAAAAATCAGGTGAGTTTTTCCACACACAATTGAGAAACAGAGTTTGCCTCATGTACTTGCTTTGCGGACTCATCGGGCTAAAAACAGAACCATGTGTGGGTCTGGTCGGCATGTGTGGTGGATTAAACGATCACGTTGCCTAAATTAGTTTTTTATTTGGGTAAGTAAAAAAAGGGGGGAGTACCTTTTAAGTTCGAACAAGTAAGAAGAGTAATGAGCGATAAAGTGAAAGTTAAACCTAGGATGGTCGAGCATTTTGTTTAAATGCTGAATGGCACCGCACAGACAGAAAAGAGAATCGATCCCTATTCTAAGGATCGGTAAGACAGAGGTGAATGAGTAATTGGTTGCGAGAATATAACTATATAATCATAGCATAATTGGAGTTTAAAACCTGCGCAGGTTTCATATTTTTAAGTGGAAGATGAAAGCTCGGATGAAGTTAACGTGGGCTCCGTGATTTATGGCACCTGTTGTAACAGCGGGTACACTTACGTTGTTTTTTTTTATTTGTGAGGTTACAGACTCTCATCTTTGTTATGTTTTTTTATGTTTAATTTGTGGACTATTCTCCAGAAGGGAGCGGTTGTCTTTGGAATTTTATTTAGTATTCGCCTGAGGTAACGGCAGGACTCAGCTATTTTATTTTGGTCTGTAGATTACTCCCCACGCTCTAAGGTACAGCCCCCGCACTTCTCTATTTATTCGGGAGTTCCCTAGTTAACATCACTAAGGCTGCTTCTGAAGGGAGGAGTAATGCAAGCAGCTCCAGTAGACACAATACGTGATTAATCAGAAGGGAAATGTGCTGCCCTGTCTCTTTTTGTCTGCGTTGAGGTACTCAAAGTCCGTCCTTGGCTGTCAGAAGGCTGTAAGACACAAACTGCTGCTGCGAGGCAACTTGCAGTGGAAGATAACAAGATGTGTGCCTTTGCACGGATAGAAAAGTACAACTTGAGCACAATAGATAATAACTATAGCAACGGCCTTAAAGCACAAGAGTTGTGTGATAACTTATACATAATTATTCTAACATTTCCCTCCTCTTTATCACATAACTTCCCCAAAATCTTCTCATCCCTAATAAATTTTTCTTGCAATTTTCATTTTATAGTTAATTTCTGGAAACAGATCAGGAACACCGGCCAGGTAGGTATCCTCGTCATCAGATTCATCTTCCTTGTCGTCCGCCAGGTGGTGCATCTGAACAGTTTTTATCATCTGCTGGGCTAATCGCTGTGGTCATCAGACGGTTAAGCAGAGAACGCAGGCAGGGAATACAACAACATCCACACAACGTCAGTTTTGCTGCAAACACAGTTATAGATACTAGAATTGATAATGCCAAGGACTTGTATCTGCCAAAGACATTCAACCACCCATCCAACAAAGATTTATCTATTCCAGAGTGTTCTTTCATTTTACCGTTGAGGGTCCGCAGCCCTTCCAGTGTCGGAGAGCCCCACGTCTCGGTCTGCGCAGAGAAGATGAAAGCCCTCCAGTTGAACCACGCTGTCCGGGACACTCGTGCTCAGCCACGTCTCTTGAAGCACAAAATACAAGATGAGGAAAAGTCCTTCTTTCTTCTCATCAGCAACGCTAGCTCGTCCATCTTGATGTCTTGCCTAGAGTGTCCACAATAACCCACTATTACTTCTCACAACTTTTATATGGAGTGATCGCCTAATGGAGATCACCCCCACACACTCTCAAGTTCACACCTGTTTTATAGAAATTTCAGTTTGTACGGACTCTGCCATCTTTCAGAATATTGGCCTCTTCAGTTTTTGAATTTTTCCGCTTTGCCAAAATTTTACGGTATTTTCAGTTATTGCGGACTCGCCGTCCTTCTGATTCTTTGGCCTTTTTACCTGTTAGAGTCATGGATTTACAGGGTTTGTCTATGCGTCGAAATCCTCAGTCACACGCTTTTAATATTGGCACCTTTAGTTTTAGAATTTTCAGTTTTGCATGATTTTACGGAATTTTCAGTTTTTGCGGACTCCACCGTCCTGATTCTTTGGTCTTTTTACCTGTCAGGGCGTAGGATTCACAGGGTTTGTTTATGCGCCATAACCCCCAGTCACACGCTTTTTCATATGTAATTCAATACTTACTCACTGAAATCTGCGTTCCTCCCCCTTGTCCTCGGTTTTCCCATCAATCCTCAGATCCCAGCCAGAGAGAAGAAAACCATCTCCTCGATGGGGAGATGGTTGTTGTAGCCATGGTTTGTCTATATTCCCCCCTCCTGCTCCATGTGTTGGAATCTGGATCAAAGGACCAAGAAGATGTCAGGTTCTAACACCGAACTATCTATCAAACAAGACAACAAGCAAGGAATCAGGTAGAGACAGAGTAAAACTTTGCTCATAAAGAGAAACGTTTTGGGCTCTACTCTCAGTTACTGTCTCCCACCATGCTCTAAGGTACAGCCCCACGCGCTCCTCTATATATTCAGGAGTTCCCATCACTGAGGCTGCCTCTGAAGGGAGGGGTCACACATTATGCAAAGCAGCTCCAGTACGCACAATACGTGACGGAATGTGCTGTGATTGCCTTGTCTCTGCTTTTTCTGCGTGCTATCGCCTTATCTACGTTGAGGTCCTGGTACGCTCTTGGCTGCTAGCGGGCTAAAAGAAAGAAAACATCTGCGACGAGGCCTCCCTTCGTATGCCGTGGAAGATAACAAGTTGTGTGCCCTTGCATGAAGCAGAAAAGGGCACAATAGATAATACCAATATCAACGGCCTTTGAACAGAGTTGTGTGATAACTTATACATAATTATTATAACACATAGCAAAGCACATATACCAGGGGTCTCAAACTCAATTTACCTGGGTGCCACTGGGTGCAGAAATTGGGTGAGGCTGGGCCACAAGAAAAGATTTTTAATCAATCAATGAATGTTTATTTATATAGCCCCAAATCACAAATGTCTCAAAGGACTGCACAAATCATTACGACTACAACATCCTCGGAAGAACCCACAAAAGGGCAAGGAAAACTCACACCCAGTGGGCAGGGAGAATTCACATCCAGTGGGACGCCAGTGACAATGCTGACTATGAGAAATGTGGGCAACCCCCCCCTCTAGGGGACCGAAAGCAATGGATGTCGAGCGGGTCTAACATGATACTGTGAAAGTTCAATCCATAGTGGCTCCAACACAGCCGCGAGAGTTCAGTTCAAAGCGGATCCAAGACAGCAGCGAGAGTACCGTCCACAGGAAACCATCTCAAGCGGAGGCGGATCAGCAGCGTAGAGATGTCCCCAACCGATACAGGCGAGCGGTCCATCCTGGGTCCCGACGAGCGGTCCATCCTGGGTCTCGACTCCGGACAGCCAGTACTTCATCCATGGTCATCGGACCGGACCCCCTCCACAAGGGAGGGGGGGACATAGGAGAAAGAAAAGAAGCGGCAGATCAACTGGTCTAAAAAGGAGGTCTATTTAAAGGCTAGAGTATACAGATGAGTTTTAAGGGGAGACTTAAATGCTTCTACTGAGGTAGCATCTCGAACTGTTACCGGGAGGGCATTCCAGAGTACTGGAGCCCGAACGGAAAACGCTCTATAGCCCGCAGACTTTTTTTTTTTTTTTTTTTTTAATCTTAAATGCACTTTTTAAGGAATTCACCTTCTATGAATGGCTTTCCCCCACACGGAAAAGCCGACCCACACGATTTTTCCGGGAGACTCCTGAATTTCAGTGCACCTCCCGACAATCCACCGGTGCAACCATTTTCCCGAATTTGTCCCAATTTTAACCCGGCCCACATTATTATGGGCTGCTGTGACTGCACTGCCTTTAACGTCCTCTACAACGGTGGTTCTCAACCTTTTTTTCAGTGATGTACCCCCTGTGAACATTTTTTTGAATTCAAGTACCCCCTAATCAGAGCAAAGCATTTTTGGTTGGAAAAAAAGAGATAAAGAAGTAAAATACAGCACTATGTCATCAGTTTCTGATTTATTAAATTGTATAACAGTGCAAAATATTGCTCATTTGTAGTGGTCTTTCTTCAACTATTTGGAAAAAAAGATAAAAAAATAACTAAAAAAACTTGTTGAAAAATAAACAAGTAATTCATCCATCCATCATCTTCCGCTTATCCGAGGTCGGGTCGCGGGGGCAGCAGCCTAAGCAGGGAAGCCCAGACTTCCCTATCTCCAGCCACTTCATCTAGCTCTTCCCGGGGGATCCCGAGGCGTTCCCAGGCCAGCCGGGAGACATAGTCTTCCCAACGTGTCCTGGGTCTTCCCCGTGGCCTCCTACCGGTTGGACGTGCCCTAAACACCTCCCTAGGGAGGCGTTCGGGTGGCATCCTGACCAGATGCCCGAACCACCTCATCTGGCTCCTCTCGATGTGGAGGAGCAGCGGCTTTACTTTGAGTTCCTCCCGGATGGCAGAGCTTCTCACCCTATCTCTAAGGGAGAGACCCAAACTCATTTGGGCCGCTTGTACCCGTGATCTTATCCTTTCGGTCATGACCCAAAGCTCATGACCATAGGTGAGGATGGGAACGTAGATCGACCGGTAAATTGAGAGCTTTGCCTTCCGGCTCAGCTCCTTCTTCACCACAACGGATCGGTACAACGTCCGCATTACTGAAGACGCCGCACCGATCCGCCTGTCGATCTCACCATCCACTCTTCCTTCACTCGTGAACAAGACTCCTAGGTACTTGAACTCCTCCACTTGGGGCAGGGTCTCCTCCCCAACCCGGAGATGGCACTCCACCCTTTTCCGGGCGAGAACCATGGACTCGGACTTGGAGGTGCTGATTCTCATTCCGGTCGCTTCACACTCGGCTGCGAACCGATCCAGTGAGTAATTCAATTATAAATAAATATTTTTACACATAAAAGTAACTTAAAGTGCCCTCTTTGGGGATTGTAATAGAGATCCATCTGGATTCATCAACTTCATTCTAAAAGAAATCTTTAACATCAATATTTATGGAACATGTCCACAAAAAATCTAGCTGTCAACACTGAATATTGCATTGTTGCATTTCTCTTCACAGTTTATGAACTTACATTCATGTTTTGTAGAAGAGTTATCCAATAAATATATATATTAAGTATTTATGTATGACTGCCAATTTTTAGAATAATTTTGATAAATCTTACTTGACCCTTGGCATACCTTCACGTACCATCAATAAGATAACTACTGCCCTATAACTCGTCATTGCGCACGCTTTTACGTCACACAACCAAAGTGACAGCTCTGTATCATCTTGTGTGAGACTTGTGCAGAATAACGTCGGTGGCTGCAAGACATACTTACTCAACAGCCAGACAGGTCACACTGAGGGTGACCTTATAAACAACTTTAACACTGTTACAAATATGCGCCACACTTTGAACCCACACCAAACAAGAATGACAAACACATTTCAGGAGAACATCAGCAACCCAACACAACTTAAACACAAGAAAACAAATACCCAGAAAACCTTGCAGCCCTAACTCTCCCTGGTTACGCTATACACCACCTTAACCGACGCAAGTAGGGAGGGTGGGGGTGTGGGGGGGTTGGTGGTAGCGGGGGTGTGTATATTGTAGCCCGGAAGAGTTAGCGCTGCATGGGATTCTGGGTATTTGGTCTGTTGTGTTTACGTTGTATTACGATGCGGATGTTCTCCTGAAGTGTGTTTGTCATTCTTGTTTGGTGTGGGTTCACAGTCTGGCACATCTTTGTAACAGTGTTAAAAAAATTTTTACGGCCACCCTCATTGTGACTTTTGTAGCTGTTGAACAAATATGTCTTGCAACATCACACGTGTGTACTGCACAGCCAGCTGCAACAAATAAATGGGCTTACATGCTGTCTGTTCAGGATGTAGAGGGCGCTAAAAGCATTGCCATTATGGCATTGTTGATTAGGTAAAAATCGGCAGGGATTTTTAGAGAATGGATGCCCTGAAATTAGGGGGACTCCCGGGAAAATTGGGAACGTTGGCAAGTATGATGCCGTCAAGCTCCGGTCATATTAAACTTGCGGGCCGCAGCTACATTAAATTGTCATATCAAAGTGCGGGCCGCATGTTTAAGACCCCTGACATATACATATTACAACATACATTTTGAGATATCTAGCAACAGAGGAGAGGGAGTGGGGGTCACAGTGGCAGGCTGCAGCTCTTCAGGCGCTACCTATCTGCCCATCACCCCTAAGAGATTCGCGCCAAGGGCATTGGATGAGGGGTGGGGTATGTGTGTCTGCCATTCATTTTTGTGGATGCATTTGTGTGTGTGTAAGCCTGCTGCGTCTTTCTGTTCCGTGGCCTTGATGTTGTGCAGCCGATAGTCAGTCAACAACAACAACAACAGGTGTGTGTGTGTGTGTGTGTGTGTGTGTGTGTGTGTCCAGAAGAGACAAGAAGGGAGTTTTTTGTGTCTTCGCCGCACTGTCCTTTGGGAGAGTCTCGAATACAGGGAAACAGTCCAAGTTCAAATGTTTTGTATGCGAGTGAAAATAAAATTTGCTTTTCACTCTAAATTGTCTATGACTGATCCTCAAAATTCATTCTGCGGTGCAGAAAGTCCGATGTTATCCAAATCACAAGAGTGTCCACAGTTCTTCCCACATCCTGGAATCATTTGTGGCAGCTTTGGGCTACTTTGAAGACTGCCAGCAACTTCCAATTTGTCCACAAACCAGAGCAATGCTTACTCCAATCAGCAGAGGTCCTGTTGTCGTAATTCCCAATAGGTAGATATCGTCACGTCCTCGACAGAAAAGGGTCGCCAGGCACACAGCACTCCTTCTTCTCCCAAGAGTCCATCGTGTGTCCAGCAACAACCGCTTGATCACGACAAGCAGGTTCCCCCAAACCAGAGATCTTGTACATTTCATTGAGGCCAGTTAAATAGTTCCAATGTTTAGATTTGGAGAGCAGTGCAAAAAGAGGCAACAAGAAAGATAAGACAAAACAAAAACAAAGAAGCAAGCAGGAGAGATAAGGGAGAGAAAAAGAGTGCCAGTGAGAAAGATGCAGGAAACCTGAAATCAGCGCACAGCTTGGAGGATTTTAATATCCTTAAACAGAGGAGAAACAGTCGTCCATATAAAGGTTCTCAAACATAATCAATCCTCGAGCACTGAGGAACAGGCGAGGCAGGCATAAATAGCCGCCTGATTGGCAACTGCAACCAGGTGTGCCAGGCTGCCAATCAGGGACAGGTGAGGGGAACGAGCGCTCAGGGAAAAATGCAGGAAGTGCAACAAAAATAAGAGCGCTGACAGGAAATAAACACCAAACAAGTATTCAACTTGCTAAAAAAATTCCTTCAGTTCAAGTTACTCGAGGGCAGCGGTTCTCAAACTTACTTTTCAAAGGTCCATATTTACTTTCTATTAGGGTCCAGAACAATTTGTAATGACATATTTTTCATGTTTTCACAAATATATGTTTCTATGTTCTATGGGGGATGGCGTGGTGCAGTTGGAAGAGTGGCCGTGCCAGCAACTTTAGGGTTCCTGGTTCGATCCCCAGCTTCTACCAACCTAGTCACGTCCGTTGTGTCCTTGAGCAAGACACTTCACCCTTGCTCCTGATGGGCGGTGGTTAGCGCCTTGCATGGCAGCTCCCTCCATCATTGTGTGAATGTGTGTGTGAATGTGGAAATAGTGTCAAACATTTTGAGTACTTCGTAGGTGGAAAAACTCTATACAAGTATAACCCATTTCCCACATATGTTAAAACAACATACAAAAAGTGTGACTAGAGCAATATCAACACCAGCCAAATAATGTTATGTACGTGAAGACAAGAAGAAGACGACACCACGAAACACGTAAGGTTACCAGGTTTATTGGAACCTATGATGATTTTGTGGGATGTGTATGCTACTCTAATTGTTGGTTGCAGGATTAAGTGTGAAGTTATCAATCAATCAATGTTTATTTGTATAGACCCAAATCACAAATGTCTCAAAGGACTGCACAAATCATTACGACTACAACATCCTCGGAAGAACCCACAAAAGGGCAAGGAAAACTCACACCCAGTGGGCAGGGAGAATTCACATCCAGTGGGACGCCAGTGACAATGCTGACTATGAGAGTTAACCATGTGAATGAAACAAGAGGGTGTTGTACATGCGGCAGGAGAAGACTTAGCACGTTAGCGGGAACTCTCATTCAACCCGTCTTCGATTACGCTTGCACCTCCTGGTACCCCAGCACCTCCAAAACCCTCAAATCTAGACTCCAAACATCCCAGAATAAGCTAATCCGGTTACTTTTAGACCTCCACCCCAGATCACACCTCAATCCAACCCACTTCTCCAAAGTGGGCTGGCTCAGGGTGGAGGACAGAGTAAAACAACTTGCACTGAGCCTAGTCTATAAAATCCGCTACACCTCCTTGATACCGAAGTACATGTCAAACTACTTCCTTAACGTAAATGACTGCCATAACCACAACACCAGGGGGAGCTCCACAAACCACGTTAAACCCAGATTTCGATCCAACAAAGGTCTTAACTCCTTCTCTTTCTATGCCACATCAATGTGGAATGCACTCCCAACAGGTATAAAAGTAAGTGCATCTCTATATTCCTTCAAAACCCCTCTAAAACAACACCTCCAGGCAACTTCAACACTTTACTAATAGCCTCCTCCATTCACATCCCATCTCCCCGGATTATAAACAACTCAAATGTACTTCTAATGTATATACTTGTTCTTATGCTATGTGAACTCACTATGTTCTCTGCTGGCTGTACATATCCTACTAAATAAGACCTACACTGTTTCAATGTCCACATTTCTCTGTTGATGCAATTGTTGATGACTGAAGTACTGATATCAACCAAAGCTCCTCATCCCACCCCCCGGATTGTAAATAATGTAAATAATCCAATGTACATACTATGATGATTAACTTGTGTGATGACTGTATTATGTTGATAGTATATATTTGTACCATGAATTGATTAACGTGGACCCCGACTTAAACAAGTTGAAAAACTTATTCGGGTGTTACCATTTAGTGGTCAATTGTAGGGAATATGTACTGTACTGTGCAATCTACTAATACAAGTATCAATCAATCAATATCAATCAACCTTGATGAATACTTCAGCGAGGTCATGGTAGCATTCAGGAATAGTAGGGAGATCGATATTGTGGTTTGAGGATAGTGTAGTCTTGCGAGGGCCCGAAGCGGACTTCAAGCAATTCGCGTGACAGGGAGTGCTCCAGGCCATTATCTCTCCGAAGGTCCAAGAAATGTGAGGGTCATGTTGCCGCAACCAAGCTCTACTTAGGACCACAGGAGTGAAAGGGGCCTCCAAAACCCTAAAACGGATAGTCTCTGAATGGTTTCCAGACATTGTAAGAAGCAGCGTTTCAGAACGGTGTTAAATAGGACCCAATGGACGTCCGTCCAGAGCCTGAGCAGGAAGGTCCTTATCCAAGGATACCAGAGGGATATTATTTTGTTTGACAAAACCGTAGTCCAAAAAGACTATCGTCCGCCCCGGAGTCCAAAAAAAACCTTAACTGCCACTCTTTTGTCATTCCAAGTTAAAGACGCGTAAAACAGAATGCCCGGGTTGTCTTGTCCCTGGGGAAAAATCGAATGGCTCACCAGGATCCCCCTTGATGGTGAGCCTGGTCTTTTTCCAGGGACGGACAGTAGCAGATAATGTGTCCTGCGCCCCCACAGTACAGACAGAGACGTTGCCTCATCCTTCTCTCCCTCTCCTCCGTCCCCAAACGGGTTCTACCCACTTGCATGGTTTCGGGCGTAGGAACCGCAACTGGTAATGGGTTCGGTTGTCCTCCAAATGGCTGGAAGACGGAAGAAGGAGTCGTGGTCTGGTTTCTTCTGGGGACGCTCCGGGATCTCTCGGTTGCTCGCTCAACTAGTCTCTGGTCGTACTGAAGGGCCAAGTCGATGAGGGCTCTGCAAGAGGTTGGTCTATCCCTCAGCAGACTGTCCTTAATTTCCTCAGAGAGTCCCTGACGAAACGCACTTTGGAGCGCTTTAGTTCCAGCCGCTCTCTGCCGCAATGGTCCGAAACTCGAGGGTGCAAGCTGCCACTGAGCGAGTTCCTTGTTGGATGGTGTGCAGACGTCCTGCGGCATTACCCCCATCCTTGGGGTGGTCAAACACGGCCAAAAATTTGGACCGAAAAGCTGAGTAGTCGGTGCCAAGGCCTAGTGACTTGTCCAAAGCTGCAGTAGCCCACTTGAGAGCGGGTCCGGTAAGCAGCGAAAAAATAAATGCTATTTTTTCCCCATCAGTAACGTAGCGTGAGGGTTGGTGCAAAAAAATTAACTCGCACTGCACCAAAAAACCCCTACATAGTTCGAAATTACCCTTAAAAGTGCTAGGACTAGCAATCTTGGGCTCCCGGCTAAGAGAAGCGCTAGCTGAGCTAGTAGCTGGTGTAGCATGCTGTCCTGTTACCAAGTCTTGAGAAGGTCTGGGGCCTAACTGGTCCAACTTATTATACAACTTGGCGAAGGCGTCTTGTACATTTTCCTCGAGCGCTTCAAAACGAGTCTGATGTGTCTTAAGAACAGAGCACATTACCTCCAAGTCCGGGCTTCGTGGGCTCCGAGTCTGGGGAGCGAGTCTCGACTGGGGGGGTGTCGTCTGGTTCCGACATGGTTGGCCGGAACGTACTGTTTTGTACGTGAAGACTGGAAGGAGACGACACCACGAAAGACGTGAGGTTACCAGGTTTATTGTAACCTATGATGATTGTGTGGGATGTGTATGCTACTCTTAGTATTGGTTGCAGGATTAAGTGTGAAGTTAACCATGTGAATGAAACAAGAGGATGTTGTGCATGCGTGTTGAATGAAACTTTTGTCAGGACAAGCGAAGTGAAGTGAAGTGAATTATATTTATATAGCGCTTTTCTCTAGTGACTCAAAGCGCTTTACATAGTGACACCCAATATCTAAGTTACATTTAAACCAGTGTGGGTGGCACTGGAAGCAGGTGGGTAAAGTGTCTTGCCCAAGGACAGAACGGCAGTAACTAGGATGGCACAAGCGGGAATCGAACCTGCAACTCTCAAGTTGCTGACACGGTCACTCTACCAACCGAGCTATGCCGCCCCAAGGAGGATTAGGCACAAGGAAGATCCGGGGACAGGTAGGGAGTCGAGGGCAGGCGGCAAGCAAACAAGGTCCGAGTCCAGGCGAGTGATCGAGGATCGAGGGAGGCAACTGCAAGGAGGACAACGGACAAGTCAATGAGGCCAAAGGCACAAGACAAAAGAAGGCGAGGACAACGAGAGGGAAGCCAGAGACGTATATGCTTACTACTAGAGTGACTGGATTTGATGCTGTTCCCTTGATTGCTGCCAGGAGCTCTGATGACAGGCAGCCTGCAGCTGCGGCGAAGCGTGGGCGTGGTGCGATGGGCGCGTGCGGGGGCGTGTACTGGCATGCTGCCAGAAGGAGTGTGGGAATCTGCTGTGGAAGAATCTTGGGGTCGAATCCGCGCCGTGACAAATAACTTTTTTAGTAACCTCACACTATTCTCTCTTTAAAGTACAGAATGACTTAAGAAGATTTTATTTTGTTATCTTCAACTGCATGTCAGGTAGATACATCCTTTGGAAGTTGCCCTTGTTTGTGTCACAATGGCAGTCGTCTCAGGCACAACAGTTTTGTGGCCAAATGAAGCCGTATTTCAAAGCCTATTCTTCTTTAAATTCCTCTTTTTTTGGTCCTCTTTCCTTTTCTTGCAAAATGTTGACATCTTCTTAACTTCTTTATTGTTTTTAAGATTATTAGTTTGCTGGCGTAGCTGGGGCAGCACGGCAGGACAGGGGTTCGTGCACGTGCCTCACAATACGAAGGTCCTGGGTTTGATCCTGCGCTCGGGATCTTTCTGTGTGGAGTTTGCATGCGTGGATTCCCTCCGGGTACTCCGGCTTCCTCCCACCTCCAAAGACATGCACCTGGGGATAGGCTCCTCCCACCTCCAAAGACATGCACCTGGAGATAGGCCCCTCCCACCTCCAAAGACATGCACCTGGGGATAGGCCCCTCCCACCTCCAAAGACATGCACCTGGGGATAGGCCCCTCCCACCTCCAAAGACATGCACCTGGGGATAGGCCCCTCCCACCTCCAAAGACATGCACCTGGGGATAGGCCCCTCCCCCCTCCAAAGACATGCACCTGGGGATTGGTTGATTGGCAACTCTAAATTGTCCTATCCATCCACTTTTACCGCTTCTCCCTTTTGGGGTTGCATTCTATTTCGTAAATAAAAGTCTGCTTACAGCGGAGACAATGTGAGGTCCTCTACTCTGCCTAAAAAAAACATCCAAAATATTCAATTTACATTTGGTGACTTCAATATTAAGAAGTATTAGTGATATTGTTGTTATAAGCGCTAACGCAGACAAGTTTTTTATAGTGGCGCCCAAAGTCAACATTTGTCGACTGATCAGCTGCTTTTCCGTTTCCTTGCCCGTCAAACTTTATTGTAGATCATAGATCATGCATCTCACCTGGACAGTAGAAGGAGGAGGAAGTATTCCAACAAGTTGGTACACTTTGACAGCCAATTTAAGACTTGGCAAGAACGACACAGAAAAAGGCTTGGTTCCAACCCCCTTTTTCTTTGCGAGGATCAGGAGTCATTCTTTATCAAAATAGAAATATATGAACATCCTAGCAGTCAGCATCCTAATGGCAGATTGGACATTGACATTGTACAGTAAGTGATGTTTTATTATGTTTGTTGGTTCTCATGAAGTCTGCAGTGAGAAATAATCAGTGGTGTTGAAGAAAAAGGCGACCGTCGTCATGCGTTTTTTAAATTAATGTGCTGCGTATGCTTAAAATGATCAGAGTACATAAATATCAAATGTTGTTATAAATGCTTCGTTATCATGTATTATCATGTATATAAAATCTTATTGGAGGTGTTTGGGTGTTTTTAAGGGCTTTAGCATTAGCGCTTATAACAACAATATCACTAAAAGGGTGGAGTGCCATCTCCGGGTTGGGGAGGAGACCCTGCCCCAAGTGGAGGAGTTCAAGTACCTCGGAGTCTTGTTCACGAGTGGGGGAAGAGTTGATCGTGAGATCGACAGGCGGATCGGTGCGGCGTCTTCAGTAATGCGGACGTTGTACCGATCCGTTGTGGTGAAGAAGGAGCTGAGCCGGAAGGCAAAGCTCTCAATTTACCGGTCGATCTACGTTCCCATCCTCACCTATGGTCATGAGCTTTGGGTCATGACCGAAAGGATAAGATCACGGGTACAAGCGGCCGAAATGAGTTTTGGTCTCTCCCTTAGAGATAGGGTGAGAAGCTCTGCCATCCGGGAGGAACTCAAAGTAAAGCCGCTGCTCCTCCACATCGAGAGGAGCCAGATGAGGTGGTTCGGGCATCTGGTCAGGATGCCACCCGAACGCCTCCCTAGGGAGGTGTTTAGGGCACGTCCAACCGGTAGGAGGCCACGGGGAAGACCCAGGACACGTTGGGAAGACTATGTCTCCCGGCTGGCCTGGGAACGCCTCGGGATCCCCCGGGAAGAGCTAGACGAAGTGGCTGGGGAGAGGGAAGTCTGGGTTTCCCTGCTTAGGCTGTTGCCCCCGCGACCCGACCTCGGATAAGCGGAAGATGATGGATGGATGGATGGATAGGCAAAATAGGGCGGGTTGCCATTTTAAATTAATTGTAATTGTGAAAAATATAGATTATTTTCAAAAAAAAATGTTCTGTTCAACCACTAATGGTAATAAGGTAGCCAGTGGTGTTATTATTGTTTTTGCTTTAAAAAACGTGACTGTGAAGAAGTATTTAAAAAAAACAAAAACACGCTAAATTGCACAAAATTCCAATTGTTCTTCACGGACAAAGTTGTCATTTCATATAATGAAGCAATGCTCAAGTTCAGAATTGGTCGAGTGGAAAATAAGACACAAATACATATTTACATGCAGATAGCTTCCTTTATTTAGTAGAAAGATGGTGTTTCAGTTTCAAATGTGTTGCACTAACATTCAACAACTGAACAGCGTAGGAGAAAAAACATATTTGATAGTCAACCCAGAAACACAAAGTATTATATCTTCTGAGTACACTCGTTGTGATGAGTGAAAGACATTGTTATAGAAGATAAGATGATATGGTTTGATTAGAAAGTGTGGTCACAGCACGCCTCTCTGATGCAAACGTATGGAAATAGGTAAGTACAGTCCTCACCTTCCCATGATTCTAGAAAAAAAAAAGTTTTCAGAGTGACATTACAGTTAATCTCTAATAAATTAGATTCACTGATTATACTTATACCGGTGGTGGCGTCAGAATCAATAACCACACATCCATCCGTAGGAAGCATTGTTGGAAAGTCACTAAATCCGAAGGGTTTGCCATCAGTCCAAAGAAAGATTCCCGTCTGGAAGTCAAAGTCACATTTGAATGAGTCACTCCTGAAGAGAACAACTGCATGCCATTTTATCTACTGCTCTTTTGTCACAATATTTTACATCTTGATTGTGTTACAAATATGATCAGCATGGTACAGTATCATTATGAAACCCTCAGCTCTACACCTCCTATTGTCACCTTTTTGCCCTGATTTAGTATGGAGGATATTATTTGATAGGTGCCAATAAATTATTCCACTGTATAGGAGACAACTTTGACATTGTTAAATGTTTCACCTCAATGTGATCACTGAGTCCAATCCAGGCTTCATCTACACCCGCCTCATTGACCAGGTCTTGAACGACGGAATTTTTCACCACACTGGTGATTGAGGCCAGATTCCCACCAAGAATGTTGCAGACACTCTAATGGTAGAAACAGAGTGAAAAAGTAGATTAGATTCATTCCATCGTATAGTTGGAATATTTTGATAAATGAACAAACAGGTGGCTCAGCAGCCCCTGGTGTATAAATACTTTACGACTACATTGTGACATTCTTTCATACCTCTGCATCCAAAAAGGACCTTTCGTCATCTCTGAAGATGTAACAGTGATCATCCAACTGAGTCCATCCCTCGGGACAGCAAACTTCTGCAACACAATTGTTATTTTCGGAATGAATAACATCAAATAAGTCATCGTTAATTGAAAAAAAAGTGGTCACAGCTACCAACCTCTGCTAGGACGAGACCACTGTGTAGAAGGTAAGAACAGAGCATTTACAAACATGAAGACAGCAGACAATGCAAGAAAATAATACATGTTTATTGAAGTCAGCAGGTGAGATTGTGACTTACAGCTCCGGTCATCAGTCCACTGATCCCACAAAGGAGGAAAAACATGCGAGGAGAAAACGCCATCTGTGCAAGGATAGACAAACACTATTATATTGAACATGCCGTCAAATAGACTTCGAAAAGTCGCTTGTAAAGTTGTAGTGTGTTACCTTTGAAGTTTTCAGGGCTGTTGGATGCTGAACCTGGGACCACTAAGAGCCATCCTTTTATTTGCTAGCTTGACGCAGCCCTGGAATGATCTGTATGTTAATTATGGACAGGAGTCTGCAACAAGGAAATACTGAATAAAAGATAGTCACAAGTTGACGTAAATAATTGGTATAATTAACTTGAGCACAGTTTCACACCCAAACAATGAAACAAAGACGCCATTGTTTTCCTCGTCAAAGTTTTTTTTTTTTTACCATGAATTGATTAACGTGGACCCCGACTTAAACAAGTTGAAAAACTTTTTCGGGTGTTACCATTTAGTGGTCAATTGTACGGAATATGTACTGTACTGTGCAATCTACTAATAAAAGTATCAATCAATCAATCAATTGTATGTACAGGATGCTTCACCTTACGTGGAACATACAATGTGGGACTATCTTGGTTGGAACTTTGCTTCAACATTGCATGGAAGTCAGTCACAGTCGTTCTCAGGATCGGCAGACCGGGGCGATGGTCTCCCTGTTCGTGAAGGTTGAAGGGTTTCTGTGCACACATTATGCACAGGCAGTGATCACATCACACAGCAGTGGTAGTTAGAGCCATGTGCATCAAAACAAACCTCCATTGAACTTTAGATAAAACTGAGCTAACACCAATGTCCCCGAAGCCCACCCGTGTCCAATAACTTATGTCCTGAGTTTGTAGCAATAAAACAATCTACTGATATGTGCCAATGTGGAATAGTCTTACTACCAAATTCCTTGACCCAGACACATGCAATGAAGGTTTAGACTTTGTGCTTTTCCAAGTTTTGTTTTGTTGTGTAGAATGGCGTCTGGGGCACAATAGTTGGATATGTCTGGGAACGTATAATCCTTGATATCACTTGACAAATATTTTTTCGATAAACTGTAGAGATCTATTTCATGCACAGTTTTATTTTTTGCCCGTATCTGTTTGAAACAAATATATACTCATTTAGTTCGCGAGCTGCTGGCTGTAAAACCACCATCTTGTCTTGGTTGACCACCACTGGTTTTCACTTCCGGGAAGAAGTCAGGTGACGGAATACAAGCAATAGCTGGAGAAAAACCCACGCAAGCACAGGGAGAACATGCAAACTCTACTTAAAGGAGCCAACAGGGATTCGTGCTGACATGCTAACCACGAAGCCATAGTGCAGCATGGATCCTTTCCAGACTTTGACAAGTATCAGTTTGAACAAAAAATACATCTTCGATCAAATGGGAAAGGAATGAAGTGTGTTTGCTTGTCTTTTGATGATGGGCTTATAACACCTGCTTGTAGACAGTAAATTGTGGACCGATGACATCTGATTGTTGTCTTAAAATTAGGGCTGGGCAACGATTACAATTTTGAATCGAAGTTAATCGCACTATTTCTCCGATTAATCGCGATTAACTGCATTGTATACGCAAAGCCCAATAATGAAATCAAAAGTAGTGTGTAGTGCACCTTTATTGGAATATTCTCCCACATGAACAAAAGCGCCAAAACATTTGTTGTGCAAACACAATTTAAATCAGTCCTTGTTAAACAGTAGCAGTTAAATAGCATATTTGATGAAAATCAACTCCAAAAATGTAAATACAAACATTGAAGCTTATTGCCACTGCCAGGGTATTTAAGTTATCCTGTTTGTTATGGAAAATAAATATAATCTACATACAAATCTCTGAGCCACAATCATAACATCTGAACAGGCAATTTCTGAGGTAACAGCAGAAACATTTTTTTTAATCAAAGATCTTATGTTTAAAAAACCTATATTATAGGTAGTGGGCTGTTTTAGGGAATTTTGGATCAAATTATCCGTAGTAGCAATATTAATAATGTTGTGTTTATTCTGCGTAGTGCACTTAAAATAATTATGACCATATCTAGGAATTGATATGATGGGAATTTTCCGATTGTTTGCTTGGTGTTTTGATAAACTGAAGGCATCATATACATGGTACTATATTGTGATGTTATGAGCCAGGGAAAAAAAGAACTACCCTACCCAGCATGCAACAGGAGTGACGAGCATATAGCTTGTGTGTCGCCATGACGACATCTTGTATGTTGTGATATGCACGCTCTGAAAGCAAACGTTAAGAACTCAGCCAACACTCCTGGTCTGCATTATTCATAAAAAGACAGACAACACATATACTCCGCTGCTTCACAGGCTGCTGGATGTAGACGGCAAAGTATTCCCATGCTAGCTAGCATGCATCATTCAGTCCAAAACGGCCCGATCTATCCACATCCAGAATTGTCCGGCGGTCGTAAGTGATCCCGGAGTGACCACGCTGTAAGCCAGCCATGAAATTTGCAGAATTGTCCGGTATTTTTGCCATATGTTCCATCTTTACCAAGAGCCCCTCGACGCCATCTTGTTAAGAAAAGGCGTTAACAAAATAAAAGCATGTAAACAACATACGCAAACGCGCGATAAAATAATTGTCGGAGTTAATAGATTGATGAGTTAACGCGTAATTAACGCATTAATTTGCCCACCCCTACTTAAAATACAATCAAAACACCCACACTCAGAACAAGTTGTCAATTCTCAATTAAAGTCTGGAAGTGGAGTAGAAACAAGTGTCAGTGAAGGAGACCAAAATATGATTTACTTGCAAATACAGACATTAGGGATGAAGGTGCTTGTTCCAGCTGTGCATTGTTGGACTGACCTAAACCACAGATGTTGCCTTCAGCTTTTTGTGGAGTTTTTTGATGAAATGCCTCACCTGTCTGTGTAATCTGTGTGTAATTGCTGAGCAATCACTCACACAAAGGGAGAATTACTGTCATTCAGATGTCTTTTCTCAGCACATCAAATCTGGTTTGGACAGAAAGTTTGCCAACTTCTGTCTTTCATGTTGTGCACTTCCAGCATCTGCAGCCGGGAATCTTTCCACTCTTTTACAAGTATCAGTTTGAACCAAAAATATATCCAAGATGTCTGTTTTCAGCACATCAAATCTAAAAAGAGCCCGTAGATCTGGTTTGGACAGAAAGTTTGCCAACTTCTGTCTTCCACGTTGTGCACTTCCAGCATCTGAGTCAGAGCTCTCAACAATGGCTGAGATGTAATGCCATCACAATCAAAATGCTTCCCACAAAAACACGGCATTGTTTTAAGGTCGTTACATGAAGTTTATTTTTATTTAATACCATTCAGAATCCTTTCAACAAAACCATTAAACATTTATCTCAAGGTTCCTTTTAAATAGGACAAGAAAAGACTTGGCAAAAGTTGGTACTGAAAACGTCCTTTTGGCAAAACCAAGGTGAGGTTGGTGTCAATTTGCAGAAAAAAGAAACAAAAAATTGTTTGTCGGACTATACAGGTGCACTTTAATCAATATGAAACATGTCTGAAAATATCACTTATTTCAGTTTTCAACAATTGAAAATGTGAATAGAAGGCATCCTCCCCATAGGGCGTACGCCCTCAGGAAGGAGATGAATACAATAACTGTAAGGCCTATGATTGGGAAGGGAATGTGTCTTCTTCTTGCTTCAAAGTTTATTCAGTTCAAGTGACTCGAGGGCAGGGATTGTCAAAGATCCATATTAGTATACTCCATCCATCCATCCATCATCTTCCGCTTATCCGAGGTCGGGTCGCGGGGGCAGCAGCCTAAGCAGGGAAACCCAGACTTCCCTCTCCCCAGCCACTTCGTCCAGCTCTTCCCGGGGGATCCCGAGGCGTTCCCAGGCCAGCCGGGAGACATAGTCTTCCCAACGTGTCCTGGGTCTTCCCCGTGGCCTCCTACCGGTTGGACGTGCCCTAAACACCTCCCTAGGGAGGCGTTCGGGTGGCATCCTGACCAGATGCCCGAACCACCTCATCTGGCTCCTCTCCATGTGAAGGAGCAGCGGCTTTACGTTGAGTTCCTCCCGGATGGCAGAGCTTCTCACCCTATCTCTAAGGGAGAGACCCAAACTCATTTCGGCTGCCTGTACCCGTGATCTTATCCTTTCGGTCATGACCCAAAGCTCATGACCATAGGTGAGGATGGGAACGTAGATCGACCGGTAAATTGAGAGCTTTGCCTTCCGGCTCAGCTCCTTCTTCACCACAACGGATCGGTACAACGTCCGCATTACTGAAGACGCCGCACCGATCCGCCTGTCGATCTCACGATCCACTCTTCCCTCACTCGTGAACAAGACTCCTAGGTACTTGAACTCCTCCACTTGGGGCAGGGTCTCCTCCCCAACCCGGGGATGGCATTCCACCCTTTTCCGGGCGAGAACCATGGACTCGGACTTGGAGGTGCTGACTCTCATTCCGGTCGCTTCACACTCGGCTGAGAACCGATCCAGCGAGAGCTGAAGATCCCGGTCAGATGAAGCCATCAGGACCACATCATCTGCAAAAAGCAGAGACCTAATCCTGCGGTCACCAAACCGGAACCCCTCAACGCCTTGACTGCGCCTAGAAATTCTGTCCATAAAAGTTATGAACAGAATGGGTGACAAAGGACAGCCTTGGCGGAGTCCAACCCTCACTGGAAACGTGTTCGACTTACTGCCGGCAATGCGGACCAAGCTCTGGCACTGATCGTATATACATTTATTTTGTTTTGGAAAACTGGTTTGCTTGTGTAATTTTCTACAACGACGGGCCCGTTTGTTCTTCTGACTGACTCTAACCACACAATAACTTGTGTACCGCCCTGCTGTCAGTGTTTCACAGCAGGCAGGTACGCTCCATAAAAAAATAATATATACAGGACATTTTTATTCTGGTGGCCATGAATAATATCACAGCCCTTGTTTTTAACATTAAAAAACATGTATTGATGTACACTTTGTGCTGTGTGGGTGCATGGTAGATTTTAAAGTACCATTGATTATTGTTACCCCACACTTTGGTTGTTTGAGTTCATGTTTGTAAAACACCACCATCTTGTGGAGAAAAATGCTCATTGCAGATAACCTGTTTATGTCCAATGGTGTTAGTAAGTAAGTAAGCAGGGCCATAACTAGGATTTGACAAAACCAAAAAAACAAAATCAAAATACTAATCTCTGTCCCTTGCTTTGTCTCTCGCTCTGTTTATATCAACATGTAGAAACATTTAAAATAGAATTAAATAATTGAATCAACACAACATAAGCAGCTCAAGTAACAGTTTGGGTTTAATATTGTACTTTGGTTTATTGTTAAATTTAGGCAAATCAATTCCTTTATGATTGCCATAGAAAACCGCTGTGGTCAATAAGTATTCCTTATTAAAAAGTCTGCGGGCTATAGAGCGTTTTCCGTTCGGGCTCCAGTACTCTGGAATGCCCTCCCGGTAACAGTTCGAGATGCTACCTCAGTAGAAGCATTTAAGTCTCACCTTAAAACTCATCTGTATACTCTAGCCTTTAAATAGACCTCCTTTTTAGACCAGTTGATCTGCCGCTTCTTTTCTTTCTCCTATGTCCCCCCCTCCCTTGTGGAGGTGGTCCGGTCCGATGACCATGGATGAAGTACTGGCTGTCCAGAGTCGAGACCCAGGATGGACCGCTCGTCGGGACCCAGGATGGACCGCTCACCTGTATCGGTTGGGGACATCTCTACGCTGCTGATCCGCCTCCCCTTGGGATGGTTTCCTGTGGACGGGACTCTCGCTGCTGTCTTGGATCCGCTTGAACTGAACTCTCGCGGCTGTGTTGGAGCCACTATGGATTGAACTTTCACAGTATCATGTTAGACCCGCTCGACATCCATTGCTTTCGGTCCCCTAGAGGGGGGGGGGGTTGCCCACATCTGAGGTCCTCTCCAAGGTTTCTCATAGTCAGCATTGTCACTGGCGTCCCACTGGATGTGAATTCTCCCTGCCCACTGGGTGTGAGTTTTCCTTGCCCTTTTGTGGGTTCTTCCGAGGATGTCGTAGTCGTAATGATTTGTGCAGTCCTTTGAGACATTTGTGATTTGGGGCTATATAAATAAACATTGATTGATTGATTGATCCTTCACATTCTGGAGCCTTGAAAAAAATGAATAAAAAATACATAGTGGATTGCTCACTTGCAGAATAAGTTTGAACCAGATTATATGCTAAATAGTCTGCATGCAGTCAGAACTTTGACTGGCTGGCTAATAATATAAGATTAACCTAAAAAAAATGACAAGTTAGAGTTACATTTTTGATCAGACAATACGTGAATATAATGCATAGACAATACATTTATCTGCATTATATGTATGCATATGATGTACAATGACAGTAGTTGTACAGTATTTCTTTAATTGGAACTGTACAATGTGTAGTAAATGGTCTGTATTCATACTATACCTGGAATGGTACCCGAAGTGCTTTACAATATACATCCCCTTTACACATTCACATACACATTCACAAGCTGATGGCAAAGTATAGGTAGAAATGATCCCAAAAATAATATGTACATGCTAAAAATGCATTGCAACATGGGACTAGCTATCTGCAATGTGGCATCATTTGAAGAGACTATAAAGTAGGACTTAAATGGACTTCAGGTGAAGCATCAACTGTATAGGGCAGGGGTGCCCATTATGTCGATCGCGAGCTACCAGTGGACCGCGGGGGGTGTGTCAGTCCATCTCCAGCCAGGCTTTTAAAAAAAATAGACCTAAAAATGAGTGATCATCAATCTTCACCAAGACGTCACTTAAATGACATTCACGGTACCGGAGGGTCTTGTGAGATGACGCTGGCTGCTGCAAGATCATTATTATGAAAATATGACCGAGAGGAAGGCGAGGAACACTTTTTATTTCAACAGACTCTCGCGCCGTACCTTCCGTCAAAACTCTAAAGGCCGACTGCACGTTTCCTATCTTCACAATAAAAGCCCTGCTTCATGCTGCCTGCGCTAACTAAATACAGAGTCTCGGAAAACTGGCGTGCACAAGCGATCCCTCAGAAAGCTGGCGTGCACATCACTTGTGCACGCCAGCTTTCCCAGACTCTTATTTTGTTAGCGCAGGCAGCATGAAGCAGGGCTTTTATTGTGAAGATAGGAAATGTGCAGTCGGCCTTTAGAGTTTTGACGGAAGGGACGGCGCGAAAGTCTGTTGAAATAAAAAGTGTTTCTCGCCTTCCTCTCTGTCATTTTTTCATAATAATGAACTGGCAGCAGCCAGCGTCATCTCACAAGACCCTCGGGTGCCGTGAATGTCAATCAAGCAAGCGACGGAATTTGCCGCCAATGTTTTTCTTGTAAAGTGTATGGAAGCTGGATGAATTAGATGCCAAAAACCAACCACTTTCATGTGGTATTGTACAGAAAGGACCACTTTTTTTCTCCTCCATTTGAAAATGTGGGCGTTATCATCATTACTGTCTGATTCCAATCAATGCAAGTCATCAGAATCAGGTAATACACCAACTTATATTCTTGTCTTGGTGAAAGAAAGACATCTATATGTGTTACACATGCTTGTATTATCATTAAACACATTTAACTTGTTTACAAAAATGTCTCTTTCATAAATAAATAAATATAAATGATATATATAAATGAGGTAGATCCCCTCGAGTTGGTCAATTGAAAAGTAGCTCCCCTGCAGAAAAAGTGTGGGCACCCCTGGTATAGGGCATGCTTAGCGGGGGCTCAGTGGAATAGTGAGCTTTATGTTTTATTGGCACTTTTGCTAACACCAGCCGTCAACTCTACAACACTTTTACTGACATGTCCTGCATGTTTTCTTTGTTTTCATTGCGCCTGTGAATTGCGGGATGTCAGGTCGACAGAAACCCGACCAGCCAGGCCGCACCAAGCCCCGCATCCAGACACTGATCCACTCGGTCCTTTTCGTAAGCCCGACTCGGAACATGAACAAAATGCAAGCCGACATCCTGGACAATCTTAAATCCGTTGTCAGAGGAGAGGTAGCAGCTGTTATGGAACCATTTGAGAGAATTCTCTCGTCCCATAGTGGGGCCACCGCCAGCCTGGAGCTCCCTGCCAATGCCATTGCTAACGAACTAAACGACCGCCGTACTAGCATCAACAAGTTAACTGCCATCGTAGATCTCCTCTCTAAAAAGATGATCTAGAGGTCCGCTTGAGGTGGAATAATATCCGAGTGCTGTGAGTTTCCCCGTCCTACTAAGTTCATCGCTACGTCCTTGCAGGATATGCGTAAGCTCAACAGACCTGCTGCATTGCTTCCACGGTTACGGACGGGCAGCGTGTTCAGGCACCGACTCTCACTCAGCCGGCAAAAATCAGGAGAGTTTTTCGACACACAATTGAGAAACAGAGTTTGCCTCATGTACTTGCTTTGCGGACTCATCGGGCTAAAAACAGAACCATGTGTGGGTCTGGTCGGCATGTGTGGTGGATTAAACGATAACATTGCCTAAATTCGTTTTTTATTTGGGTAAATATAAAAAGGGGGTAGTACCTTATAAGTTCGAACAAGTAAGAAGAGTAATGAGCGATAAAGTGAAAGTTAAACCTAGGATGGTCGAGCATTTTGTTTAAATGCTGAATGGCACCACACAGACAGAAAAGAGAATCGATCCCTATTCTAAGGATCGGTAAGACAGAGGTGAATGAGTAATTGGTTGCGAGAATATAACTATATAATCATAGCATAATTGGAGTTTAAAACCTGCGCTGGTTTCATATTTTTAAGTGGAAGATGAAAGCTCAGATGGAGTTAACGTGGGCTCCGTGATTTACGGCACCTGTTGTAACAGCGGGTACACTTACGTTGTTTTTTTTTTATTTGTGAGGTTACAGACTCTCATCTTTGTTATGTCTTTTATGTTTAATTTGTGGACTATTCTCCAGGAGGGAGCGGTTGTCTTTGGAATTTTATTTAGTATTCGCCTGAGGTAACGGCAGGACTCATTTTATTTTGGTCTGTAGATTACTCCCCACGCTCTAAGGTACAGCCCCCGCACTTCTCTATTTATTCGGGAGTTCCCTGGTTAACATCACTAAGGCTGCTTCTGAAGGGAGAAGTAATGCAAGCAGCTCCAGTAGACACAATACGTGATTATTCAGAAGGGAAATGTGCTGTCTCTTTTTGTCTGTGTTGAGGTACTCAAAGTCCGTCCTTGGCTGTAAGACACAAACTGCTGCTGCGAGGCAACTTGCAGTGGAATATAAAAAGATGTGTGCCTTTGCACGGATAGAAAAGTACAACTTGAGCACAATAGATAATAACTATAGCAACAGCCTTAAAGCACAAGAGTTGTGTGATAACTTATACATAATTATTCTAACATTTCCCTCCTCTTTATCACATAACTTCCCCAAAATCTTCTTATCCCTAATAACTTTTTCTTGCAATTTTCATTTTATAGTTAATTTCTAGAAACAGATCAGGTAGGTAACCTCGTCATCAGATTCATCTTCCTTGTCGTCCGCCAGGTGGTGCATCTGAACAGTTTTTATCATCTGCTGGGCTAATCGCTGTGGTCATCAGACGGTTAAGCAGAGAACGCAGGCAGGGAATACAACAACATCCACACAACGTCAGTTTTGCTGCAAACACAGTTATAGATACTAGAATTGATAATGCCAAGGACTTGTATCTGCCAAAGACATTCAACCACCCATCCAACAAAGATTTATCTATTCCAGAGTGTTCTTTCATTTTACCGTTGAGGGTCCGCAGCCCTTCCAGTGTCGGAGAGCCCCGCGTCTCGGTCCACGCAGAGAAGATGAAAGCCCTCCAGTTGAACCGCGCTGTCCGGGACACAAAATACAAGATGAGGAAAAGTCCTTCTTTCTTCTCATCAGCAACGCTAGCTTGTCCATCTTGATGTCTTGCCTAGAGTGTCCACAATAACCCACTGTTACTTCTCACAACTTTAATATGGAGTGATCGCCTAATGGAGATCACCCCCACACACTCTCACGTTCACACCTTTCACACCTGTTTTATAGAAATTTCAGTTTGTACGGACTCCGCCGTCCTTCAGAAAATTGGCCTCTTCAGTTTTCGAATTTTTCCGTTTTGCCCAAATTTTACGGTATTTTCAGTTATTGCGGACTCGCCGTCCTTCCGATTCTTTGGTCTTTTTACCTGTTAGAGTCATGGATTTACAGGGTTTGTCTATGCGTCGAAGTCCTCAGTCACACGCTTTTTAATATTGGCGCCTTTAGTTTTAGAATTTTCAGTTTTGCATGATTTTAAGGAATTTTCAGTTTTTGCAGTGTCCACCGTCCTTCTGATTCTTTGGTCTTTTTACCTGTTAGGGCCTAGGATTCACAGGGTTTATTTATGCGCCATAACCCCCAGTCACACGCTTTTTCCTATGTAATTCAATACTTACTCACTGAAATCTGCGTTCCTCCCCCTTGTCCTCGGTTTTCCCATCAATCCTCAGATCCCAGCCGGAGAGAAGAAAACCATCTCCTCAATGGGGAGATGGTTGTTGTAGCCATGGTCTGTCTATATTCCCCCCTCCTGCTCCATGTGTTGGAAGCTGGATCAAAGGACCAAGAAGATGTCAGGTTCTAACACCGAACTATCTATCAAACAAGACAACAAGCAAGGAATCAGGCAGAGACAGAGTTCAATTTTGCTCACAAGGAGAAACGTTTGGGGCTGCACTCTCAGTTACTGTCTCCCACCATGCTCTAAGGTACAGCCCCACGCGCTCCTCTATATATTCAGGAGTTCCCTTGTTAACATCACTGAGGCTGCCTCTAAAGGGAGGGGTCACACATTATGCAAAGCAGCTCCAGTACGTACAATACGTGACGGAATGTGCTGTGATTGCCTTGTCTCTGCTTTTTCTGCATGCTGTCGCCTTATCTTTGTTGAGGTCCTGGTACGCTCTTGGCTGTTAGCGGGCTAAAACAAAGAAAACATCTGCGACGAGGCCTCCCTTCGTATGCCGTGGAAGATAACAAGTTGTGTGCCCTTGCACAAAGCAGAAAAGGTCACAATAGATAATAACTATAGCAACGGCCTTTGAACAGTAGAGTTGTGTGATAACTTATACATAATTAATATAACACATAGCAAAGCACATATACCAGGGGTCTCAAACTCAATTTACCTGGGTGCCACTGGGTGCAGAAATTGGGTGAGGCTGGGCCACAAGAAAAGATTTTTAATCAATCAATGAATGTTTATTTATATAGCCCCAAATCACAAATGTCTCAAAGGACTGCACAAATCATTACGACTACAACATCCTCGGAAGAACCCACAAAAGGGCAAGGAAAACTCACACCCAGTGGGCAGGGAGAATTCACACCCAGTGGGATGCCAGTGACAATGCTGACTATGAGAAACCTTGGAGAGGACCTCAGATGTGGGCAACACCCCCCCCCCCCCCCCCCCCCCTCTAGGGGACCGAAAGCAATGGATGTCGAGCGGGTCTAACATGATACTGTGAAAGTTCAATCCATAGTGGCTCCAACACAGCCGCGAGAATTCAGTTCAAAGCGGATCCAAGACAGCAGCGAGAGTCCCGTCCACAGGAGACCATCTCAAGCGGATCAGCAGCGTAGAGATGTCCCCAACCGATACAGGCGAGCGGTCCATCCTGGGTCCCGACGAGCGGTCCATCCTGGGTCTCGACTCCGGACAGCCAGTACTTCATCCATAGTCATCGGACCGGACCCCCTCCACAAGGGAGGGGGGGACATAGGAGAAAGAAAAGAAGCGGCAGATCAACTGGTCTAAAAAGGAGGTCTATTTAAAGGCTAGAGTATACAAATGAGTTTTAAGGTGAGACTTAAATGCTTCTACTGAGGTAGCATCTCGAACTGTTACCGGGAGGGCATTCCAGAGTACTGGAGCCCGAACGGAAAACGCTCTATAGCCCGCAGACTTTTTAATAAGGAAAACTTATTGACCACAGCGGTTTTCTATGGCAATCATAAAGGAATTGATTTGCCTAAATTTAACAATAAACCAAAGTACAATATTAAACCCAAACTGTTACTCGAGCTGCTTATGTTTTGTTGATTCAATTATTTAATTCTATTTTAAATGTTTCTACATGTTGATACAAACAGAGCGAGAGACAAAGCAAGGGACAGAGATTAGTATTTTGATTTTATTTTTTTGGTTTTGTCAAATCCTAGTTATGGCCCTGCTTACTTACTTACTAACACCATTGGACATAAACAGGTTGTCTGCGATGAGCATTTTTATCCACTAGATGGTGGTGTTTTACAAACATGAACTCAAACAAGCAAAGTGTGGGGTAACAATAATCAATGGTACTTTAAAATCTACCATGCACCCACACAGCACAAAGTGTACATCAATACATGTTTTTTAATGTTAAAAACAAGGGCTGTGATATTATTCATGGCCACCAGATTAAATATTTCCTGTCTATATTATTTTTTTTCTGGAGCGTACCTGCCTGCTGTGAAACACTGACAGCAGGGCGGTACACAAGTTATTGTGTGGTTAGAGTCAGTCAGAAGAACAAACGGGCCCGTCGTTGCAGAAAATTACACAAGCAAACCAGTTTTCCAAAACAAAATAAATGTATATACGATCAGTGCCAGAGCTTGGTCCGCATTGCCGGCAGTAAGTCGAACACATTTCCAGTGAGGGTTGGACTCCGCCAAGGCTGTCCTTTGTCACCCATTCTGTTCATAACTTTTATGGACAGAATTTCTAGGCGCAGTCAAGGCGTTGAGGGGTTCCGGTTTGGTGACCGCAGGATTAGGTCTCTGCTTTTTGCAGATGATGTGGTCCTGATGGCTTCATCTGACCGGGATCTTCAGCTCTCGCTGGATCGGTTCGCAGCCGAGTGTGAAGCGACCGGAATGAGAATCAGCACCTCCAAGTCCGAGTCCATGGTTCTCGCCCGGAAAAGGGTGGAATGCCATCTCCGGGTTGGGGAGGAGACCCTGCCCCAAGTGGAGGAGTTCAAGTACCTAGGAGTTTTGTTCACGAGTGGGGGAAGAGTGGTTGGTGAGATCGACTGCGGCGTCTTCAGTAATGCGGACGTTGTACCGATCCGTTGTGGTGAAGAAGGAGCTGAGCCGGAAGGCAAAGCTCTCAATTTACCGGTCGATCTACGTTCCCATCCTCACCTATGGTCATGATCTTTGGGTCATGACCGAAAGGATAAGATCACGGGTACAAGCGGCCCAAATGAGTTTGGGTCTCTCCCTTAGAGATAGGGTGAGAAGCTCTGCCATCCGGGAGGAACTCAAAGTAAAGCCGCTGCTCCTCCACATGGAGAGGAGCCAGATGAGGTGGTTCGGGCATCTGGTCAGGATGCCACCCGAACGCCTCCCTAGGGAGGTGTTTAGGGCACGTCCAACCGGTAGGAGGCCACGGGGAAGACCCAGGACATGTTGGGAAGACTATGTCTCCCGGCTGGCCTGGGAACGCCTCGGGATCCCCCGGGAAGAGCTAGACGAAGTGGCTGGGGAGAGGGAAGTCTGGGTTTCCCTGCTTAGGCTGTTGCCCCCGCGACCCGACCTCGGATAAGCGGAAGATGATGGATGGATGGATGGAGTATACTAATATGGATCTTTGACAATCCCTGCCCTCGAGTCACTTGAACGGAATAAACTTTGAAGCAAGAAGAAGACACATTCCCTTCCCAATCATAGGCCTTACAGTTATTGTATTCATCTCCTTCCTGAGGGCGTACGCCCTATGGGGAGGATGCCTTCTATTCACATTTTCTATTGTTGAAAACTGAATTAAGTGATATTTTCAGACATGTTTCATATTGATTAAAGTGCACCTGTATAGTCCGACAAACATTTTTTTTGTTTGTTTTTTCTGCTAATTGACACCAACCTCACCTTGGTTTTGCCAAAAGGACGTTTTCAGTACCAACTTTTGCCAAGTCTTTTCTTGTCCTATTTAAAAGGAACCTTGAGATACATTTTTAATGGTTTTGTTGAAAGGATTCTGAATGGTATTAAATAAAAAATAAACTTCATGTAACGACCTTAAAACAATGCCGTGTTTTTGTGGGAAGCATTTTGATTGTGATGGCATTACATCTCAGCCATTGTTGAGAGCTCTGACTCAGATGCTGGAAGTGCACAACGTGGAAGACAGAAGTTGGCAAACTTTCTGTCCAAACCAGATCTACGGGCTCTTCTTAGATTTGATGTACTGAAAAAACAGACATCTGAATGACAGTAATCACCCTTTGTGTGAGTGATTGCTCAGCAATTACACACAGATTACACAGACAGGTGAGGCATTTCACCAAAAACTCCACAAAAAGCTGAAGGCAACATCTGTGGTTTAGGTCAGTCCAACAATGCACAGCTGGAACAAGCACCTTCATCCCTAATGTCTGTATTTGCAAGTAAATCATATTTTGGTCTCCTTCACTGACACTTGTTTCTACTCCACTTCCAGACTTTAATTGAGGATTGACAACTTGTTCTGAGTGTGGGTGTTTTGATTGTATTTTAAGTAGGAGTGGGCAAATTAATGCGTTAATTACGCGTTAACTTATCAATCTATTAACTCCGACAATTATTTTATCGCACATTTGCGTATGTTGTTTACATGCTTTTATTTTGTTAACGCCTTTTCTTAACAAGATGGCGTCGGGGGGCTCTTGGTAAAGATGCAACATTTGGCAAAAATACCGGACAATTCTGCAAATTTCATGGCTGGCTTGGAGAGGACCTCAGATGTGTATGTGAATGTGTAAAGGGGATGTATATTGTAAAGCACTTCGGGTACCATTCCAGGTATAGTATGAATACAGACCATTTACTACACATTGTACAGTTCCAATTAAAGAAATACTGTACAACTACTGTCATTGTAAATCATATGCATACATATAATGCAGATCCAATCCAATCCACTTTATTTATATAGCACATTTAAACAACAATAACGTTTCCAAAGTGCTGCACAGCCATGTTAAAAACAATATTATGCTCCACCAATGACTGAATAAAACAAAAAATGAGTAAAAATAAAACTAATAAAAACAAATATGATTAAAAACTATTTTAAAGGGTAAAATCAATTAAAACAGTAAAATAAAAATCTAAGTGTATAAAAAACACAGAGGACCACACAACTCACGTAGTGTTAAAAGCCAAAGAATAAAAGTGGGTCTTAAGACGAGACTTAAAACAGTCCACTGTGGAAGCAGTTTGAACATGGAGCGGCAGAGTGTTCCAGAGCTTAGGGCCGACCACAGAGAAGGTCCTGTCTCCCCTGGTCTTAAGTCTGGTCTTGGGCACCACGAGCTGGAACTGGCTCTCGGAACAGGGATGTAAATTTGGATGAGGTCCGAGATATATTGAGGTGCCAGTCCATGTAAAGATTTAAAAACAAACAGCAATGTTTTAAAATCAATTCTAAAATGAACAGGGAGGCCAGTGCAAACTCTGAAGAATTGGGGTTCTATGCTGGCGTTTCCTGGCCCCTGTTAAAAGTCCTGCTGCCGCGTTCTGGACTAACTGCAACCGGGAGAGAGCTTTTTGGCTAATGCCAGCATAAAGTGCATTGCAGTAGTCCAGGCCACTTGAAATAAAAGCATGCACGACTTGTTCAAAAAGGTTAAAAGATAAAAACGGTTTAACCTTTACTAAAAGACGAAGGTGATAAAAATTTTAAAACGCCATTGACTTGTTTGTCTAGTTTAAAATGGCTGTCGATAGTGACGCCAAGGCTGGTGACTTTGGGACCCACATCATGTTGCAATGGTCCCAAGTCAGTGAGGGCCGGACCAAAAAACTAAAATTTCCGTTTTTCCCTCATTCATTATTAAAAAATTCTGGGCTAACCAAGCCTTGACGTCGCATAGACAGTTAAGAAGGGGGGTCAGGGGGCCGTGGCTTTTTGAAATCGGCATATAAATTTGGCAGTCATCTGCATAAAAGTGATAAAACACTCCATGTTTCTTAAAAATCTCTCCAAGAGGGAGGAGATAAAGAGCGAACAGGATGGGGCCTAAAATAGATCCCTGGGGGACACCACAGTAAAGCGGAGAAGGACCGAGGTGGCCTCCCCCAGCCTGACAGAGAAGGACCTCTCAGACAGGTAAGATCTGAACCACTCTAACGCAGTCCCCCTGACACCCACACAGTCTCTCAGGCGGTCTAAAAGAATTGTGTGGTGGACTGTGTCAAAGGCAGCTGTAAGATCTAAAAGCACTAAAATGGCAGAGCTGCCAGAATCAGACATTAAAAGCAAGTCATTAAAAACCTTTAAAAGTGCAGATTCAGTACTGTGCAAAGCTTTGTATCCAGACTGAAATGGATCCAAAGTGCTATTTTCATCTAAAAAAAAGGCTGCAGTTGTGCCAGAACACATTTCTCCAAAATCTTTGACACAAAAGGTAATTTGGAAATGGGCCGATAATTTGACAAACTTGTCGGATCAAGACCTGTTTTTTTAATCAAAGGCTCAACAACAGCTCTTTTACAAAAGGAGGGGACACAGCCAGAAATCAAGCTACAAGCTACACATCTGAGGTCCTCTCCAAGCCAGCCATGAAATTTGCAGAATTGTCCGGTATTTTTGCCAAATGTTGCATCTTTACCAAGAGCCCCTCGACGCCATCTTGTTAAGAAAAGGCGTTAACAAAATAAAAGCATGTAAACAACATACGCAAATGTGCGATAAAATAATTGTCGGAGTTAATAGATTGATGAGTTAACGCGTAATTAACGCATTAATTTGCCCACCCCTACTTAAAATACAATCAAAACACCCACACTCAGAACAAGTTGTCAATTCTCAATTAAAGTCTGGAAGTGGAGTAGAAACAAGTGTCAGTGAAGGAGACCAAAATATGATTTACTTGCAAATACAGACATTAGGGATGAAGGTGCTTGTTCCAGCTGTGCATTGTTGGACTGACCTAAACCACAGATGTTGCCTTCAGCTTTTTGTGGAGTTTTTGGTGAAATGCCTCACCTGTCTGTGTAATCTGTGTGTAATTGCTGAGCAATCACTCACACAAAGGGTGATTTCCGTCATTCAGATGTCTGTTTTTTAAGCACATCAAATCTAAGAAGAGCCCGTAGATCTGGTTTGGACAGAAAGTTTGCCAACTTCTGTCTTCCACGTTGTGCACTTCCAGCATCTGAGTCAGAGCTCTCAACAATGGCTGAGATGTAATGCCATCACAATCAAAATGCTTCCCACAAAAACACTGCATTTTTTAAGGTCGTTACATGAAGTTTATTTTTTATTTAATACCATTCAGAATCCTTTCAATAAAACCATTAAAAATGTATCTCAAGGTTCCTTTTAAATAGGACAAGAAAAGACTTGGCAAAAGTTGGTACTGAAAACGTCCTTTTGGCAAAACCAAGGTGAGGTTGGTGTCAATTTGCAGAAAAAACAAACATAAAAATTGTTTGTCGGACTATACAGGTGCACTTTAATCAATATGAAACATGTCTGAAAATATCACTTATTTCAGTTTTCAACAATTGAAAATGTGAATAGAAGGCATCCTCCCCATAGGGCGTACGCCCTCAGGAAGGAGATGAATACAATAACTGTAAGGCCTATGATTGGGAAGGGAATGTGTCTTCTTCTTGCTTCAAAGTTGATTCCGTTCAAGTGACTCGAGGGCAGGGATTGTCAAAGATCCATATTAGTATACTCCATCCATCCATCCATCATCTTCCGCTTATCCGAGGTCGGGTCGCGGGGGCAGCAGCCTAAGCAGGGAAGCCCAGACTTCCCTCTCCCCAGCCACTTCGTCTAGCTCTTCCCGGGGGATCCTGAGGCGTTCCCAGGCCAGCCGGGAGACATAGTCTTCCCAACGTGTCCTGGGTCTTCCCCGTGGCCTCCTACCGGTTGGACGTGCCCTAAACACATCCCTAGGGAGGCGTTCGGGTGGCATCCTGACCAGATGCCCGAACCACCTCATCTGGCTCCTCTCGATGTGGAGGAGCAGCGGCTTTACTTTGAGTTCCTCCCGGATGGCAGAGCTTCTCACCCTATCTCTAAGGGAGAGACCCAAACTCATTTCGGCCGCTTGTACCCGTGATCTTATCCTTTCGGTCATGACCCAAAGCTCATGACCATAGGTGAGGATGGGAACGTAGATCGACCGGTAAATTGAGAGCTTTGCCTTCCGGCTCAGCTCCTTCTTCACCACAACGGATCGGTACAACGTCCGCATTACTGAAGACGCCGCACCGATCCGCCTGTCGATCTCACGATCCACTCTTCCCCGACTCGTGAACAAGACTCCTAGGTACTTGAACTCCTCCACTTGGGGCAGGGTCTCCTCCCCAACCCGGAGATGGCATTCCACCCTTTTCCGGGCGAGAACCATGGACTCGGACTTGGAGGTTTTGATTCTCATTCCGGTCGCTTCACACTCGGCTGCGAACCGATCCAGTGAGAGCTGAAGATCCCGGTCAGATGAAGCCATCAGGACCACATCATCTGCAAAAAGCAGAGACCTAATCCTGCGGTCACCAAACCGGAACCCCTCAACGCCTTGACTGCTCCTAGAAATTCTGTCCATAAAAGTTATGAACAGAATGGGTGACAAAGGACAGCCTTGGCGGAGTCCAACCCTCACTGGAAATGTGTTCGACTTACTGCCGGCAATGCGGACCAAGGTCTGGCACTGATCGTATAAACATTTATTTTGTTTTGGAAAACTGGTTTGCTTGTGTAATTTTCTATAACGACGGGCCCGTTTGTTCTTCTGACTGACTCTAACCACACAATAACTTGTGTACCGCCCTGCTGTCAGTGTTTCACAGCAGGCAGGTACGCTCCAGAAAAAAATAATATATACAGGACATTTTTAATCTGGTGGCCATGAATAATATCACACCCCTTGTTTTTAACATTAAAAAACATGTATTGATGTACACTTTGTGCTGTGTGGGTGCATGGTAGATTTTAAAGTACCATTGATTATTGTTACCCCACACTTTGGTTGTTTGAGTTCATGTTTGTAAAACACCACCATCTTGTGGAAAAAAATGCTCATTGCAGACAACCTGTTTATGTCCAATGGTGTTAGTAAGTAAGTAAGCAGGGCCATAACTAGGATTTGACAAAAACCGATGCCAAAAAAACTAAAATCAAAATACTAATCTCTGTCCCTTGCTTTGTCTCTCGCTCTGTTTATATCAACATGTAGAAACATTTCAAATAGAATTAAATAATTGAATCAACACAACATAAGCAGCTCGAGTAACAGTTTGGGTTTAATATTGTACTTTGTTTTATTGTTAAATTTAGGCAAATCAATTCCTTTATGATTGCCATAGAAAACTGCTGTGGTCAATAAGTATTCCTTATTAAAAAGTCTGCGGGCTATAGAGCGTTTTCCGTTCGGGCTCCAGTACTCTGGAATGCCCTCCCGGTAACAGTTCGAGATGCTACCTCAGTAGAAGCATTTAAGTCTCACCTTAAAACTCATCTGTATACTCTAGCCTTTAAATAGACCTCCTTTTTAGACCAGTTGATCTGCCGTTTCTTTTCTTTCTCCTATGTTCCCCCCTCCCTTGTGGAGGGGGTCCGGTCCGATGACCATGGATGAAGTACTGGCTGTCCAGAGTCGAGGCCCAGGATGGACCGCTCGTCGGGACCCAGGATGGACCGCTCGCCTGTATCGGTTGGGGACATCTCTACGCTGCTGATCCGCCTCCCCTTGGGATGGTTTCCTGTGGACGGGACTCTCGCTGCAGTCTTGGATCCGCTTGAACTGAACTCTCGCGGCTGTGTTGGAGCCACTATGGATTGAACTTTCACAGCATCATGTTAGACCCGCTCGACATCCATTGCTTTCAGTCCCCTAGAGGGGGGGGGTTGCCCACATCTGAGGTCCTCTCCAAGGTTTCTCATAGTCAGCACTTTCACTGGCGTCCCACTGGATGTGAATTCTCCCTGCCCACTGGGTGTGAGTTTTCCTTGCCCTTTTGTGGGTTCTTCCGAGGATGTTGTAGTCGTAATGATTTGTGCAGTCCTTTGAGACATTTGTGATTTGGGGCTATATAAATAAACATTGATTGATGATTGATCCTTCACATTCTGGAGCCTTGAAAAAAATGAATAAAAAATACATAGTGGATTGCTCACTTGCAGAATAAATTTGAACCAGATTATATGCTAAATAGTCTGCATGCAGTCAGAACTTTGACTGGTTGGCTAATAATATAAGATTAACCTAAAAAAAAATGACAAGTTAGAGTTACATTTTTGATCGGACAATAAGTGAATATAATGCATAAATACATTTATCTGCATTATATGTATGCATACAATTTACAATGACAGTAGTTGTACAGTATTTCTTTAATTGGAACTGTACAATGTGTAGTAAATGGTCTGTATTCATACTATACCTGGAATGGTACCCGAAGTGCTTTACAATATACATCCCCTTTACACATTCACATACACATTCACAAGCTGATGGCAAAGTATAGGTAGAAATGATCCCAAAAATAATATGTACATGCTAAAAATGCATTGCAACATGGGACTAGCTATCTGCAATGTGGCATCATTTGAAGAGACTATAAAGTAGGACTTAAATGGACTTCCGGTTAAGCATCAACTGTATAGGGCAGGGGTGCCCATTATGTCGATCACGAGCTACCAGTCGACCGCAGGGGGTGTGTCAGTCCATCTCCAGCCAGGCTTTTTAAAAAAATAAACCTAAAAATGAGTGATCATCAATCTTCACCAAGACGTCACTTAAATGACATTCACGGTACCGGAGGGTCTTGTGAGATGACGCTGGCTGCTGCAAGATCATTATTATGAAAATATGACCGAGAGGAAGGCCAGAAACACTTTTAATATCAACAGACTCTCGCGCCGTACCTTCCGTCAAAACTCTAAAGGCCAACTGCACATTTCCTATCTTCACAATAAAAGCCCTGCTTCATGCTGCCTGCGCTAACTAAATACAGAGTCTGGGAAAACTGGCGTGCACAAGCGATCCCTCAGAAAGCTGGCGTGCACATCACTTGTGCACGCCAGTTTTCCGAGACTCTTATTTTGTTAGCGCAGGCAGCATGAAGCAGGGCTTTTATTGTGAAGATAGGAAATGTGCAGTCGGCCTTTAGAGTTTTGACGGAAGGGACGGCGCGAAAGTCTGTTGAAATAAAAAGTGTTTCTCGCCTTCCTCTCTGTCATTTTTTCATAATAATGAACTGGCAGCAGCCAGCGTCATCTCACAAGACCCTCGGGTGCCGTGAATGTCAATCAAGCAAGCTACGGAATTTGCCGCCAATGTTTTTCTTGTAAAGTGTATGGAAGCTGGATGAATTAGATGCCAAAAACCAACCACTTTCATGTGGTATTGTACAGAAAGGACAACTTTTTTTCTCCTCCATTTGAAAATGTGGGCGTTATCATCATTACTGTCTGATTCCAATCAATGCAAGTCATCAGAATCAGGTAATACACCAACTTATATTCTTGTCTTTGTGAAAGAAAGACATCTATATGTGTTACACATGCTTGTATTATCATTAAACACATTTAACTTGTTTACAAAAATGTCTCTTTCATAAATAAATAAATATAAATGATATATATAAATGAGGTAGATCCCCTCGAGTTGGTCAATTGAAAAGTAGCTCGCCTGCAGAAAAAGTGTGGGCACCCCTGGTATAGGGCGTGCTTAGCGGGGGCTCAGTGGAATAGTGAGCCTTATGTTTTATTGGCACTTTTGCTAACACCAGCCGTCAACTCTACAACACTTTTACTGACATGTCCTGCATGTTTTCTTTGTTTTCATTGCGCCTGTGAATTGCGGGATGTCAGGCCGAAAGAAATCCGACCAGCCGGGCCGCACCAAGCCCCGCATCCAGACACTGATCCACTCGGTCCTTTTTGTTAGCACGACTCGGAACATGAACAAAATTTAAGCCGACGTCCTGGACAATCTTAAATCCGTTGTCAGAGGAGAGGTAGCAGCTGTTATGGAACCATTTGAGAGAATTCTCTCATCCCATAGTGGGGCCACCGCCAGCCTGGAGCTCCCTGCCAATGCCATTGCTAACGAACTAAACGACCGCCGTACTAGCATCAACAAGTTAACTGCCATCGTAGATCTCCTCTCTAAAAAGATGATCTAGAGGTCCGCTTGAGGTGGAATAATATCCGAGTGGTGTGAGTTTCCCCGTCCTACTAAGTTCATCGCTACGTCCTTGCAGGATGTGCGTAAGCTCAACAGACCTGCTGCATTGCTTCCACGGTTACGGACGGGCAGCGTGTTCAGGCACCGACTCTCACTCAGCCGGCAAAAATCAGGAGAGTTTTTCCACACACAATTGAGAAACAGAGTTTGCCTCATGTACTTGCTTTGCGGACTCATCGGGCTAAAAACAGAACCATGTGTGGGTCTGGTCGGCATGTGTGGTGGATTAAACGATAACGTTGCCTAAATTAGTTTTTTATTTGGGTAAATAAAAAAAGGGGGGAGTACCTTATAAGTTCGAACAAGTAAGAAGAGTAATGAGCGATAAAGTGAAAGTTAAACCTAGGATGGTCGAGCATTTTGTTTAAATGCTGAATGGCACCGCACAGACAGAAAAGAGAATCAATCCCTATTCTAAGGATCGGTAAGACAGAGGTGAATGAGTAATTGGTTGCGAGAATATAACTATATAATCATAGCATAATTGGAGTTTAAAACCTGCGCAGGTTTCATATTTTTAAGTGGAAGATGAAAGCTCAGATGAAGTTAACGTGGGCTCCGTGATTTATGGCACCTGTTGTAACAGCGGGTACACTTATGTTTTTATTTTTTATTTGTGAGGTTACAGAGACTCTCATCTTTGTTATGTTTTTTATGTTTAATTTGTGGACTATTCTCCAGAAGGGAGCGGTTGTCTTTGGAATTTTATTTAATATTCGCCTGAGGTAACGGCAGGACTCAGCTATTTTATTTTGGTCTGTAGAGTACTCCCCACGCTCTAAGGTACAGCCCCCGCACTTCTCTATTTATTCGGGAGTTCCCTAGTTAACATCACTAAGGCTGCTTCTGAAGGGAGGAGTAATGCAAGCAGCTCCAGTAGACACAATACGTGATTAATCAGAAGGGAAATGTGCTGACACTCATTTTTTTGCCCTTTCTCTCTTTTTGTCTGCGTTGAGGTACTCAAAGTCCGTCCTTGGCTGTCAGAAGGCTGTAAGACACAAACTGCTGCTGCGAGGCAACTTGCAGTGGAAGATAACAAGATGTGTGCCTTTGCACGGATAGAAAAGTACAACTTGAGCACAATAGATAATAACTATAGCAACGGCCTTAAAGCACAAGAGTTGTGTGATAACTTATACATAATTATTCTAACATTTCCCTCCTCTTTATCACATAACTTCCCCAAAATCTTCTTATCCCTAATAACTTTTTCTTGCAATTTTCATTTTATAGTTAATTTCTGGAAACCGATCAGGTAGGTATCCTCGTCATCAGATTCATCTTCCTTGTCGTCCGCCAGGAGGTGCATCTGAACAGTTTTTATCATCTGCTGGGCTAATCGCTGTGGTAATCAGACGGTTAAGCAGTGAACGCAGGCAAGGAATAAAACAACATCCACACAACGTCAGTTTTGCTGCAAACACAGTTATAGATACTAGAATTGATAATACCAAGGACTTGTATCTGCCAAACACATCCAACCACCCATCCCACACAGATGTATCTATTCCAGAGTGTTCTTTCATTTTACCCTTGAGTGCTTTGGTCAGGCTATCTTCTGCATCAGTGTTGTTTGGTATGAACGCGCAACACTGTTCACCAAATATTGCGTACACACCTCCATGCAAGACTTCCCATGCTGGGAAGTCTTGTACCATTTGCCATCCCGATAGGGATGGTTGCTTTTTTACAAGAAATATTGGGGTATTATATTGTGAATCCTCACATTCTATTGTAACACCTGCTTTTATTAAAACTTCTATTAAAGGTTTTATTCCTTCTAATGTATCCGGTTTTAGTGGATATTGTTTCATGCATAGTCTATCAATCAATCAATGTTTACTTATATAGCCCTAAATCACTAGTGTCTCAAAGGGCTGCACAAACCACTACGACATCCTCGGTAGGCCCACATAAGGGCAAGGAAAACTCACACCCAGTGGGACGTCGGTGACAATGATGACTATGAGAACCTTGGAGAGGAGGAAAGCAATGGATGTCGAGCGGTTCTAACATGATACTGTGAAAGTTCAATCCTTAATGGATCCAACACAGTCGCAAGAGTCCAGTCCAAAGCGGATCAACACAGCAGCGAGAGTACCGTTCACAGCGGAGCCAGCAGGAAACCATCCCAAGCGGAGGCGGATCAGCAGCGCAGAGATGTCCCCATCCGATACACGGGCAAGCAGTACATGGCCACCGGATCCGACCGGACCCCCTCCACAAGGGAGAGTGGGACATAGGAGAAAAAGAAAAGAAACGGCAGATCAACTGGTCCAAAAAGGGAGTCTATTTAAAGGCTAGAGTATACAAATGAGTTTTAAGGTGAGACTTAAATGCTTCTACTGTGGTGGCATCTCGAACTTTTACGGGGAGGGCATTCCAGAGTACTGGAGCCCGAAATGAAAACGCTCTATAGCCCGCAGACTTTTTTTGGGCTTTGGGAATCACTAATAAGCCGGAGTCCTTTGAAGGCAGATTTCTTGCCGGGACATATGGTACAATACAATCGGCAAGATAGGATGGAGCTAGACCGTGTAGTATTTTATACGTAAGTAGTCTATATTATGTTCTTGATCTGATTTGTACTGGTTGTATATTTTTTAAATTTTGCCCACAATAGTGGGTCCTGACCATAATTACTTGTTATTTGATCTAAAAAATACTTCTGCTTCAGTCGGCAGCAGATGTCAGTTTTTTCGCGTAAATGAAGTAGTCGTTTCCTTGCAGCTCTCACCTGCCTTGTCACCCTCGTCCTGCTCTGTCCAATCCTGCATAGTGATCCAAAGTGTTCTCCTCTCTGGTCGGGAATTTAATAAACTGCCTATTCTTGGGTAATTCCTGGCTCAAATTTCCCTTGTTAAAGTCACCGAGCACGTTAACAAGAGAGTCCGGAAAAGACCGTTCTACATTTAAGATCTGGCCTGCAAGCGTGCGCTGAGCGTCACCACGCACGTCCACGCTGGGCGTTATGTAGGCAGTCACCAGAATAAAAGAAACAATCTCAGGTGGGGAGGAAATGGGCTTACAGTGAATGAAAAGATATACCAGAGCAGGAGAGCAGTGTTGGGATATCACCGTCAATCAATCAATCAATGTTTATTTACATAGCCCTAGATATATAGCCCTAGATCACAAGTGTCTCACGTCTGTACACCACTTGTTGTTGATGAAGAAGCAGACTCCACCGCCTCTTGTTTTGTCGGAGAGCCCCGCGTCTCGGTCCACGCAGAGAAGATGAAAGCCCTCCAGTTGAACCACGCTGTCCGGGACACTCGTGCTCAGCCACGTCTCTTGAAGCACAAAATACAAGATGAGGAAAAGTCCTTCTTTCTTCTCATCAGCAACACTAGCTTGTCCATCTTGATGTCTTGCCTAGAGTGTCCACAATAACCCACTGTTACTTCTCACAACTTTAATATGGAGTGATCGCCTAATGGAGATCACCCCCACACACTCTCACGTTCACACCTTTCACACCCGTTTTATAGAAATTTCAGTTTGTACGGACTCCGCCATCTTTCAGAAAATTGGCCTCTTCAGTTTTCGAATTTTTCCGTTTTGCCCAAATTTTACGGTATTTTCAGTTATTGCGGACTCGCCGTCCTTCCGATTCTTTGGTCTTTTTACCTGTTAGAGTCATGGATTTACAGGGTTTGTCTATGCGTCGAAGTCCTCAGTCACACGTTTTTAATATTGGCGCCTTTGGTTTTGGAATTTTCAGTTTTGCATGATTTTAAGGAATTTTCAGTTTTTGCGGACTCCACCGTCCTGATTCTTTGGTCTTTTTACCTGTTAGGGCCTAGGATTCACAGGGTTTATCTATGCGACATAACCCCCAGTCACACGCTTTTTCCTATGTAATCCAATACTTACTCACTGAAATCTGCGTTCCTCCCCCTTGTCCTCGGTTTTCCCATCAATCCTCAGATCCCAGCCGGAGAGAAGAAAACCATCTCCTCAATGGGGAGATGGTTGTTGTAGCCATGGTCTGTCTATATTCCCCCCTCCTGCTCCATGTGTTGGAATCTGGGTCAAAGGACCAAGAAGATGTCAGGTTCTAACACCGAATTATCTATCAAACAAGACAACAAGCAAGGAATCAGGCAGAGACAGAGTTCAATTTTGCTCACAAGGAGAAACGTTTGGGGCTGCACTCTCAGTTACTGTCTCCAAGCTCCATGCTCTAAGGTACAGCCCCACGCGCTCCTCTATATATTCAGGAGTTCCCTAGTTAACATCACTGAGGCTGCCTCTAAAGGGAGGGGTCACACATTATGCAAAGCAGCTCCAGTACGCACAATACGTGACGGAATGTGCTGTGATTGCCTTGTCTCTGCTTTTTCTGCGTGCTGTTGCCTTATCTACGTTGAGGTCCTGGTACGCTCTTGGCTGCTAGCGGGTTAAAACAAAGAAAACATCTGCGACGAGGCCTCCCTTCGTATGCCGTGGAAGATAACAAGTTGTGTGCCCTTGCATGAAGCAGAAAAGGGCACAATAGATAATAACAATATCAACGGCCTTTGAACAGAGTTGTGTGATAACTTATACATAATTATTATAACACATAGCAAAGCACATATACCAGGGGTCTCAAACTCAATTTACCTGGGTGCCACTGGATGCAGAAACTGGGTGAGGCTGGGCCACAAGAAAAGATTTAAAAAAAATCTTAAATGCACTTTTTAATGAATTCACCTTCTATGAATGGCTTTCCCGCCCTAGCAATGCTTTTTAAGATTATTAGTTTGCTGGCGTAGCTGGGGCAGCACGGTAGAACAGGGGTTTGTGCGCGTGCCTCACAATACGAAGGTCCTGGGTTTGATCCTGCACTCGGGATCTTTCTGTGTGGAGTTTGCATGATCTCCCTTTGACTGCGTGGGTTCCCTCCGGGTACTCCGGCTTCCTCCCACCTCCAAAGACATGCACCTGGGGATAGGCCCCTCCCACCTCCAAAGACATGCACCTGGGGATAGGCCCCTCCCACCTCCAAAGACATGCACCTGGGGATAGGCCCCTCCCACCTCCAAAGACATGCACCTGGGGATAGGCCCCTCCCACCTCCAAAGACATGCACCTGGGGATAGGCCCCTCCCACCTCCAAAGACATGCACCTGGGGATTGGTTGATTGGCAACACTAAATTGTCCTATCCATCCACTTTTACCGCTTCTCCCTTTTGGGCTTGCATTCTATTTCGTAAATAAAAGTCTGCTTACAGCGGAGACAATGTGAGGTCCTCTACTCTGCCCAAAAAAACTCCCAAAATATTCAATGTACATTTGGTGACTTCAATATTAAGAAGTATTAGTGATATTGTTGTTATAAGCGCTAGCGCAGACAAGTTTTTTATAGTGGCGCCCAAAGTCAACATTTGTCGACTGATCAGCTGCTTTTCCGTTTCCTTGCCCGTCAAACTTTATTGTAGATCATAGATCATGCATCTCACCTGGACAGTAGAAGGAGGAGGAAGTATTCCAACAAGTTGGTACACTTTGACAGCCAATTTAAGACTTGGCAAGAACGACACAGAAAAAGGCTTGGTTCCAACCCCCTTTTTCTTTGCGAGGATCAGGAGTCATTCTTTATCAAAATAGAAATATACGAACATCCTAGCAGTCAGCATCCTAATGGCAGATTGGACATTGACATTGTACAGTAAGTGATGTTTTATTATGTTTGTTGGTTCTCATGAAGTCTGCAGTGAGAAATAATCAGTGATGTTGAAGAAAAAGGCAACCGTCGTCATGCGTTTTTGAAATTAATGTGCTGCGTATGCTTAAAATGATCAGAGTACATAAATATCAAATGTTGTTATAAATGCTTCTGATATCATGTATCATCATGTATATAAAATCTTATTGGAGGTGTTTGGGTGTTTTTAAGGGCTTTAGCATTAGCGCTTATAACAACAATATCACTAAAAGGGTGGAGTGCCATCTCCGGGTTGGGGAGGAGACCCTGCCCCAAGTGGAGGAGTTCAAGTACCTAGGAGTCTTGTTCACGAGTGGGGGAAGAGTGGATCGTGAGATCGACAGGCGGATCGGTGCGGCGTCTTCAGTAATGCGGACGTTGAACCGATCCGTTGTGGTGAAGAAGGAGCTGAGCCGGAAGGCAAAGCTCTCAATTTACCGGTCGATCTACGTTCCCATCCTCACCTATGGTCATGAGCTTTGGGTCATGACCGAAAGGATAAGATCACGGGTACAAGCGGCCCAAATGAGTTTGGGTCTCTCCCTTAGAGATAGGGTGAGAAGCTCTGCCATCCGGGAGGAACTCAAAGTAAAGCCGCTGCTCCTTCACATGGAGAGGAGCCAGATGAGGTGGTTCGGGCATCTGGTCAGGATGCCACCCGAACGCCTCCCTAGGGAGGTGTTTAGGGCACGTCCAATCGGTAGGAGGCCACGGGGAAGACCCAGGACACGTTGGGAAGACTTTGTCTCCCGGCTGGCCTGGGAACGCCTCGGGATCCCCTGGGAAGAGCTAGACGAAGTGGCTGGGGAGAGGGAAGTCTGGGTTTCCCTGCTAAGGCTGTTTTCCCTGCGACCCGACCTCGGATAAGCTGAAGATGATGGATGGATGGATGGGCAAAATAGGGCGGGTTGCCATTTTAAATGAATTGTAATTGTGAAAAATATAGACTATTTTCAAAAAAAAATGTTCTGTTCAACCACTAATGGTAATAAGGTAGCCAGTGGTGTTATTATTGTTTTTGCTTTAAAAAACGTGACTGTGAAGAAGTATTTAAAATAAACAAAAACACGCTAAATTGCACAAAATTCCAATTGTTCTTCATGGACAAAGTTGTCATTTCATATAATGAAGCAATGCTCAAGTTCAGAATTGGTCAAGTGGAAAATAAGACACAAATACATATTTACATGCAGACAGCTTCCTTTATTTAGTAGAAAGATGGTGTTTCAGTTTCAAATGTGTTGCACTAACATTCAACAACTGAACAGAGTAGGAGAAAAAACATATTTGATAGTCAACCCAGAAACACAAAGTATTATATCTTCTGAGTACACTCGCTGTGATGAGTGAAAGACATTGTTATAGAAGATAAGATGATATGGTTTGATTAGAAAGTGTGGTCACAGCACGCCTCTCTGATGCAAACGTATGGAAATAGGTAAGTACAGTCCTCACCTTCCCATGATTCTAGAAAAAAAAAAGTTTTCAGAGTGACATTACAGTTAATTGCAACTAAATTAGATTCACTGATTATACTTATACCGGTGGTGGCGTCAGAATCAATAACCACACATCCATCCGTAGGAAGTATTGTTGGAAAGTCACTAAATCCGAAGGGTTTGCCATCAGTCCAAAGAAAGATTCCCGTCTGGAAGTCAAAGTCACATTTGAATGAGTCACTCCTGAAGAGAACAACTGCATGCCATTTTATCTACTGCTCTTTTGTCACAATATTTTACATCTTGATTGTGTTACAAATATGATCAGCATGGTACAGTATCATTATGAAACCCTCAGCTCTACACCTCCTATTGTCACCTTTTTGCCCTGATTTAGTATGGAGGATACATTTATTTGATAGGTGCCAATAAATTATTCCACTGACTAGGAGACAACTTTGACATTGTTAAATGTTTCACCTCAATGTGATCACTGAGTCCAATCCAGGCTTCCTCTACACCCGCCTCATTGACCAGGTCTTGAACGACGGAATTTTTCACCACACTGGTGATTGAGGCCAGATTCCCACCAAGAATGTTGCAGACACTCTAATGGTAGAAACAGAGTGGAAAAAGTAGATTAGATTCATTCCATCGTATAGTTGGAATATTTTGATAAATGAACAAACAGGTGGCTCAGCAGCCCCTGGTGTATAAATACTTTACGACTACATTGTGACATTCTTTCATACCTCTGCATCCAAAAAGGACCTTTCGTCATCTCTGACGATGTAACAGTGATCATCCAACTGAGTCCATCCCTCGGGACAGCAAACTTCTGCAACACAATTGTTATTTTCGGAATGAATAACATCAAATAAGTCATTGTTAATTGAAAAAAAAGTGCTCACGGCTACCAACCTCTGCTAGGACGAGACCACTGTGTAGAAGGTAAGAACAGAGCATTTACAAACATGAAGACAGCAGACAATGCAAGAAAATAATACATGTTTATTGAAGTCAGCAGGTGAGATTGTGACTTACAGCTCCGGTCATCAGTCCACTGATCCCACAAAGGAGGAAAAACATGCGAGGAGAAAACGCCATCTGTGCAAGGATAGACAAACACTATTATATTGAACACGCCGTCAAATAGACTTCGAAAAGTCGCTTTTAAAGTTGTAGTGTGTTACCTTTGAAGTTTTCAGGGCTGTTGGATGCTGAACAACTAAGAGCCATCCTTTTATTTGCTAGCTTGACGCAGCCCTGGAATGATCCGTATGTTAATTATGGACAGGAGTCTGCAACAAGGAAATACTGAATAAAAGATAGTCACAAGTTGACGTAAATAATTGGTATAATTAACTTGAGCACAGTTTCACACCCAAACAATGAAACAAAGACACCATTGTTTTCCTCGTCAAAGTCTTTTTTTTTACCATGAATTGATTAACGTGGACCCCGACTTAAACAAGTTGAAAAACTTATTGGGGTGTTACCATTTAGTGGTCAATTGTACGGAATATGTACTGTACTGTGCATTCTACTAATAAAAGTATCAATCAATCAATCAATTGTATGTACAGGATGCTTCACCTTACGTGGAACATACAATGTGGGACTATCTTGGTCGGAACTTTGCTTCAACATTGCATGGAAGTCAGTCACAGTCGTTCTCAGGATCGGCAGACCGGGGCGATGGTCTCCCTGTTCGTGAAGGTTGAAGGGTTTCTGTGCACACATTATGCACAGGCAGTGATCACATCACACAGCAGTGGTAGTTAGAGCCATGTGCATCAAAACAAACCTCCATTGAACTTTAGATAAAACTGAGCTAACACCAATGTCCCCGAAGCCCACCCGTGTCCAATAACTTATGTTCTGAGTTTGTAGCAATAAAACAATCTACTGATATGTGCCAATGTGGAATAGTCTTACTACCAAATTCCTTGACCCAGACACATGCAATGAAGGTTTAGACTTTGTGCTTTTCCAAGTTTTGTTTTGTTGTGTAGAATGGCGTCTGGGGCACAATAGTTGGATATGTCTGGGAACGTATAATCCTTGATATCACTTGACGAATATTTTTTCGATAAACCGTAGAGATCTATTTCATGCACAGTTTTATTTTTTGAAAAAATTAGAGAATGTTGCACCACGGTACTATTATTGTGACACACACGCAAACAGGAAGTGGATGACGTGTTGAAGTTATGCCAGACGGCACTTAGGAATACGTTGATAACATGTTTTGTTATTGTATTTCACTGCTATAATTTATTAAAGCAACGTGAACAAATGGAAGATCGTTCTTATTTATAACAAAACATGGATTTTATCAAACGGAGTTTGCCGACATCGGAATGCAAACAACACATGAGCGAGCGGCGAATGCGTTCACGCCATTGACCGAAGAGTGAGTCATCAAAACAAAGAAGGTGAAACGCAGACCAGTAAAACCAACAATGGAGGTACGTTGCCCTATCGCAAACTGTGAATACACGGCTCGGCACGAAGAGGCGTCGATGCTGAACATCCATGCGACCACACACACTGCACCCCCCAGGGAGCCACACATGAATGCTAAGGTAGAGAAGCTCAAGCGACCCTCCGTCGCGTTGGCGGGAACGGCCGAGACGTGGTCCTATTTCTTAACCCGCCGGGACGAATACAAAAGAGGAACCAAATTAACCGGTTCTGACGTAGTCACGCAGCTACTCGAGTTCTGCGAGGAGTACCTAAGAAAAGACCTCACTCGCGCAGCTGGCAAAAGCCTCGTGGATAGTGATGAAAAGGATGTTCTTTTGGCTATGAAAGCACTCGCCGTCCGTGCAGAAAACATCATGGTGGCCAGGGTGGCCCTATCCAACATGCGGCAGGGACACGAGGAGCCCATCAGGTCATTCCACGCTCGTTTAAAGGGGCAGGCTGGCACATGCAAATACGAACTGAAATGCACAAAAGAGGACTGTGGCCAAATGAATGATTTCACAGAGGAAATACTGCGTGATGTGATCGCTCGGGGCATAGCAGACCAAGAGATACAGCTGGGCTTATTGGGCGAGAAAAATCAAAATATGCCATTAAAAGACATGGAAGAGTACATTGAAGCTAAAGAATCAGGGAAGCGCTCAGCCTCACGCCTGCTTGACACCCAAAATACAGACTCGATCAGCAGTTCATATCGGCGAGGGAAACAGCAAGACGTCCGCAGCAAAGGGGGCCAATGGGCAGAAAAAACTCAAACGAAACCTGAGGAGCCCTGTGTCTATTGTGGTGGAACAGGTCATGGCAAGACAGCGCAGTGGCGCGTCCGGCGCGCTGAATGCCCTGCATATGGCAAGACGTGCAAGAAATGCAATCGGCAAAATCACCCCAACAGAGTCTGTCTGGGCGGCCGCCCATCCAGACCACCACCAGAAGAGGCTGATGGGGCGCACGAGGAACAACAGACAGCAGCGCACGTAGAACTGTGCACACTCACAATGGACAGCGCCAACGACAAGATCTGCACACTGCCCCTTGGCCCACCACCTTTATGATGATATGTGCGACAAGTGGACGAAACGCCCATCCAACCCACAGCCATACATCCGCCTCACCCTCGCCATCGAGCGTGAAGATTACAAAGCGCTGGGACTCGACCTTCGAAAGCACACCCGTGCTGTAACCCTACCCGCCATGGCTGACACAGGGTGCCAGAGCTGTCTGATCGCCGTCAAGGTCGCCCAGCAACTAGGTCTGAGCACAGACGACCTCATCCCTGTATCAATGACCATGAGAGCCGCGAACAATGAAGGTATACGCATCCTTGGGGCCGCCATCATCAGATTCGCCGGCCCGGAGGCTGGAAACGCGCCAGATCGCATATGTGACCGACACCTCAAACCGCATATTTCCGTCTCGCACAGCCTGCGTGGATCTCGGCATGATATCTGACAAGTTCCCAACTCTGGGTGAGGTCAACCTGGCGACATCGGAGCCATGTAACTGCCCCCGACGCGCAGAGCCTCCAGTCACACCTACTACGCTCCCCATGCCAGCTACAGAGGCCAACAGGGAGGCGCTACGGGCGCACCTCCTGAAGCTGTATGCTCAGAGTACGATTAACACATGCCCTAACCAGCCCCTGCCCAGGATGTCTGGCCCACCACTTTGCCTCATGCTCGATAACGAGGCAACGCCAGTGGCCCACCACACACCCATCCCAGTAGCCATACACTGGCAGAGCGAGGTGAAGGCTGGCTTCGACCAAGACGTTCGTCTCGGCGTACTGGAGGAGGTGCCGGTTGGCACACCGGTAACATGGTGTCACCGCATGGTAATATGTGCAAAAAAGAACGGTAAGCCACGGCGCACTGACTTCCAAGCCCTGAACAAACATGCTGTTCGTGAAACTCACCACACACAGTCCCCCTTCCACCAGGCGAGGCAGGTGCCCAGTGGCATGTACAAAACTGTATTCGACGCCTGGAATGGCTACCACAGCGTCCCATTACACGAGGATGATCGCCACAAGACAACGTTCATCACCCCCTGGGGGAGGTACCGATACCTCTCAGCCCCGCAAGGATACATAGCGTCAGGAGACAGCTACACACGGCGATATGACGAGGTAGTCACGGACATTGGTAACAAGACCAAGTGTGTGGACGACACGTTACTGTGGGCTGACGACATTGAAAAAGCCTACTTCCAGGCCGTGCGATGGCTCGACATCTGCGGCAGGAATGGCATCATCCTCAACCCTGAGAAGTTCGTCTTCGCCTCTCCCACAGTGGACTTTGCCGGCTTCACCATCACCATGACCGACGTACGGCCATGCAGTCGTTACCTGGACGCAATCAGAGACTTTCCCCGGTCACGAAACATCACCGACGTCCGGTCATGGTTCGGCCTTGTCAACCAGGTGGCTTATGCCTTCAGTATGGCCGAGCGCATGCAACCGTTCCGGAAGCTCCTGCAGCATGGCGTGTGCTTTGAGTGGTCCCCGGAGCTGGAAGAGGTCTTCCGCGAGTCCAAGGCGACGATCGTCCAGGAGATCGAGCGAGGCGTCCGCATCTTTGACAAATCCAAGCCCACATGCCTCGCGACGGACTGGTCAGAGGAAGGGGTCGGCTTCTGGTTATTCCAAAAGCATTGTTTATGCCTCCCAGTCAAACCCTTCTGTTGCACTAATGGCTGGAAGGTGACCCTAGTTGGCAGCCGATTTACCCACGCAGCTGAGTCCAGATACGCTCCCATAGAAGGCGAGGCACTGGCAGTCGCCGACGCCTTGGATAAATCACGATACTTCGTGTTGGGCTGCAAAGACCTCATCATAGCAGTGGACCACAAGCCCCTCCTCAAATTCCTTGGCGACAGGGCGCTGGACGACATACCCAACCCCCGCCTCAGGAACCTCAAGGAAAAGACCCTGCGTTACCGCTTCCGCATGATACATATACCAGGCATGAAGAACAGAGCCTCTGACGCGATGTCACGCAGGCCAGTTGGCACTCGGAACCCATCACCCATGGTCTTGCCGGACGACAGTGTCGCCATGATGGGCCACCTTCCACCCAGCACACACATCCTGTCCCTCATACGACAGACAGGGACTGCAGACAATGGCGATGAGGATGACAACGGTGATGACGAGAGTGGCGACCTGACCTGGTGCCCTGCAGGACTCGAGTCACTACGGTCCGTGACATGGGACCGCGTCAGAGAGGCTACCAGCAGCGATGACGACATGCGCGCGCTGGAGGAGATAGCGATGGACGGCTTCCCGGAGTCCAGGACAGAGATGCCCACAGCGATCCGTGGCTTCTACCAGTACCGCGAGGACATCACGTCGATGGACGGAGTAGTGCTGTACGGGGACAGAGTAGTGATACCACCCTCCCTCCGCGACGAAGTACTCGACGCCCTACACGCCGCTCACCAGGGCGTCTCCATGATGACTGCCCGTGCGGAATCGTCTGTGTTCTGGCCAGGTATGACGGCCGACATCCTCACAACCCGGGCTAACTGTGAACACTGCAACCGTATGGCACCTTCTCAGCCTGCGGCGCCACCAATTCCCCCCATTTTACCTGTGTACCCCTTCCAAGCTATATGCGCAGACTTCTTCGTCCATAGGGGTGTACACTACCTAGTAATCGTGGACCGTTACTCCAACTGGCCACTCATATCCAGGTCGACTGGCGGCGCAGCAGACCTCATATGCCACCTGCGACGAGCCTTTGCCACGTATGGGACGCCTGAGGAGCTAGCATCTGACGGTGGACCGGAATTTACCTCTGCCGACACCAGATCCTTTCTATGCAGATGGGGCGTGCACCACCGCCTTTCGTCTGTAGCCTTCCCCCACAGCAACTGCCGCGCGGAAATCGGCGTTAAGACTATGAAGCGGCTGATCACGGACAACACTGGCCCGAAGGGGGAGCTGGACACTGACTCTGTGCAGAGGGCGATACTACACTACCGCAACACGCCCGACCCTGTCACAAAGCTCTCCCCTGCGATGTGCATCTTTGGCCGGCCCATACGGGTCTTCATCCCGATCCCGCCCGGGAGGTACAGGCCCCATGCAACATGGCGTGAGACACTGACGCTGAGAGAGGAGGCCGTCCGCAAACGCCACATCCGTACAGCCGACAGTTGGGCGGAGCACACTAAGCGCCTGCCACCCCTCAAAGTGGGGGGTCACGTACGCGTGCAGAACCAGACAGGGCCTCATCCCAACAAGTGGGACAGGACTGGCCGCGTCGTTGAGGTGCGCCAGCATGACCAGTACGTCGTCAAGATTGATGGGTCGGGCAGGGTCTCCCCTCGGAACCGGAGATTCCTGCGCAAGTTCCTTCCTGTCCACGATGAACTGCCCACCCCTCGATCCATTCATGACGACCTGGCAACCCATACTGGCATCCCGCCACCTGTTGCACTGCCTCTGCTGCCTGACCCCCTGAGTAGTTTGGCGTTACCTGCAAAGCTGTCGAAACCCCCTGTATCATCACGGCCCACCCTGCCACCTGCCCGGCCTCCCATGGACCCTTCCCAACTCACTGAGAGGTCCACCGCGCCTGCGACCCCAGATCGCAGTACCCTCGCCAGGCCGTCGCCTGCTCCTGCGGCCCCATCGACTGCCCCTCCCCAGTCGCCCGCTACACCGTCAGCCGTGGGCCTGCGCCGATCCACCAGGAAGCCCGGCGCGCCTGCCTGGCATAAAGACTATGAGATGGGGTAACATTTAAGGGGTTTATGGGTGGTGAATGTTAGTTCTATGTTCCTCATCACCATTTGTTATGTTCTCATTAATGATTATCACATCATTTCTGCTTATTATTACTTTTCAGCCTTGGTTTACATATGTTAAAGGCTCAGGGGGAGATAGAGAATGTTGCACCACGGTACTATTATTGTGACACACACGCAAACAGGAAGTGGATGACGTGTTGAAGTTATGCCAGACGGCACTTAGGAATACGTTGATAAAATGTTTTGTTATTGTATTTCACTGCTATAATTTATTAAAGCAACGTGAACAAATGGAAGATCGTTCTTATTTACTAACCACGAAGCCATAGTGCAGCATGGATCCTTTCCAGACTTTGACAAGTATCAGTTTGAACAAAAAATACATCTTGGATCAAATGGGAAAGGAATGAAGTGTGTTTGCTTGTCTTTTGATGATGGGCTTATAACACCTGCTTGTAGACAGTAAATTGTGGACCGATGACATCTGATTGTTGTCTTAAAATACAATCAAAACACCCACACTCAGAACAAATTGTCAATTCTCAATTAAAGTCTGGAAGTGGAGTAGAAACAAGTGTCAGTGAAGGAGACCAAAATATGATTTACTTGCAAATACAGACATTAGGGATGAAGGTGCTTGTTCCAGCTGTGCATTGTTGGACTGACCTAAACCACAGATGTTGCCTTCAGCTTTTTGTGGAGTTTTTGGTGAAATGCCTCACCTGTCTGTGTAATCTGTGTGTAATTGCTGAGCAATCACTCACACAAAGGGTGATTACTGTCATTCAGATGTCTTTTCTCAGCACATCAAATCTGGTTTGGACAGAAAGTTTGCCAACTTCTGTCTTCCACGTTGTGCACTTCCAGCATCTGCAGCCGGGAATCTTTCCACTCTTTTACAAGTATCAGTTTGAACCAAAAATATATCCAAGATGTCTGTTTTCAGCACATCAAATCTAAAAAGAGCCCGTAGATCTGGTTTGGAGAGAAAGTTTGCCAACTTCTGTCTTCCACGTTGTGCACTTCCAGCATCTGAGTCAGAGCTCTCAACAATGGCTGAGATGTAATGCCATCACAATCAAAATGCTTCCCACAAAAACACTGCATAAACATTTATCTCAAGGTTCCTTTTAAATAGGACAAGAAAAGACTTGGCAAAAGTTGGTACTGAAAACGTCCTTTTGGCAAAACCAAGGTGAGGTTGGTGTCAATTTGCAGAAAAAACTAACAAAAAAATTGTTTGTCGGACTATACAGGTGCACTTTAATCAATATGAAACATGTCTGAAAATATCACTTATTTCAGTTTTCAACAATTGAAAATGTGAATAGAAGGCATCCTCCCCATAGGGCGTACGCCCTCAGGAAGGAGATGAATACAATAACTGTAAGGCCTATGATTGGGAAGGGAATGTGTCTTCTTCTTGCTTCAAAGTTGATTCAGTTCAAGTGACTCGAGGGCAGGGATTGTCAAAGATCCATATTAGTATACTCCATCCATCCATCCATCATTTTCCGCTTATCCGAGGTCGGGTCGCGGGGGCAACAGCCTAAGCAGGGAAACCCAGACTTCCCTCTCCCCAGCCACTTCGTCTAGCTCTTCCCGGGGGATCCCGAGGCGTTCCCAGGCCAGCCGGGAGACATAGTCTTCCCAACGTGTCCTGGGTCTTCCCCGTGGCCTCCTACCGGTTTGACGTGCCCTAAACACCTCCCTAGGGAGGCGTTCGGGTGGCATCCTGACCAGATGCCCGAACCACCTCATCTGGCTCCTCTCGATGTGAAGGAGCAGCGGCTTTACTTTGAGTTTGAGTGGGGGCGGCATGGCTCGGTTGGTAGAGTGGCCGTGTCAGCAACTTGAGGGTTGCAGGTTCGATTCCCGCTTGTGCCATCCTAGTTACTGCCGTTGTGTCCTTGGGCAAGACACTTTACCCACCTGCTCCCAGTGCCACCCACACTGGTTTAAATGTAACTTAGATTTTGGGTGTCACTATGTAAAGCGCTTTGAGTCACTTGAGAAAAGCGCTATATAAATATAATTCACTTCACTTCACTTCCTCCCGGATGGCAGAGCTTCTCACCCTATCTCTAAGGGAGAGACCCAAACTCATTTGGGCCGCTTGTACCCGTGATCTTATCCTTTCGGTCATGACCCAAAGCTCATGACCATAGGTGAGGATGGGAACGTAGATCGACCGGTAAATTGAGAGCTTTGCCTTCCGGTTCAGCTCCTTCTTCACCACAACGGATCGATACAACGTCCGCATTACTGAAGATGCCGCAGTCGATCTCACCATCCACTCTTCCCTCACTCGTGAACAAGACTCCTAGGTACTTGAACTCCTCCACTTGGGGCAGGGTCTCCTCCCCAACCCGGAGATGGCACTCCACCCTTTTCCGGGAGAGAACCATGGACTCGGACTTGGAGGTGCTGATTCTCATTCCGGTCGCTTCACACTCGGCTGCGAACCGATCCAGCGAGAGCTGAAGATCCCCAGTCAGATGAAGCCATCAGGACCACATCATCTGCAAAAAGCAGAGACCTAATCCTGCGGTCACCAAACCGGAACCCCTCAACGCCTGGACTGCGCCTAGAAATTCTGTCCATAAAAGTTATGAACAGAATGGGTGACAAAGGACAGCCTTGGCGGAGTCCAACCCTCACTGGAAATGTGTTCGACTTACTGCCGGCAATGCGGACCAAGCTCTGGCACTGATCGTATATACATTTATTTTGTTTTGGAAAACTGGTTTGCTTGTGTAATTTTCTGCAACGACGGGCCCGTTTGTTCTTCTGACTGACTCTAACCACACAATAACTTGTGTACCGCCCTGCTGTCAGTGTTTCACAGCAGGCAGGTACGCTCCAGAAAAAAAAAAATATATAGACAGGAAATATTTATTCTGGTGGCCATGAATAATATCACAGCCCTTGTTTTTAACATTAAAAAACATGTATTGATGTACACTTTGTGCTGTGTGGGTGCATGGTAGATTTTAAAGTACCATTGATTATTGTTACCCCACACTTTGCTTGTTTGAGTTCATGTTTGTAAAACACCGCCATCTTGTGGATAAAAATGTTCATTGCAGATAACCTGTTTATGTCCGATGGTGTTAGTAAGTAAGTAAGCAGGGTCATAACTAGGATTTGACAAAAACCAAAAAAATAAAATCAAAATACTAATCTCTGTCCCTTGCTTTGTCTCTCGCTCTGTTTATATCAACATGTAGAAACATTTAAAATAGAATTAAATAATTGAATCAACAAAACATAAGCAGCTCGAGTAACAGTTTGGGTTTAATATTGTACTTTGGTTTATTGTTACATTTAGGCAAATCAATTCCTTTATGATTGCCATAGAAAACCGCTGTGGTCAAAAAGTATTCCTTATTAAAAAGTCTGCGGGCTATAGAGCGTTTTCCGTTCGGGCTCCAGTACTCTGGAATGCCCTCCCGGTAACAGTTCGAGATGCTACCTCAGTAGAAGCATTTAAGTCTCACCTTAAAACTCATTTGTATACTCTAGCCTTTAAATAGACCTCCTTTTTAGACCAGTTGATCTGCCGCTTCTTTTCTTTCTCCTATGTCCCCCCCTCCCTTGTGGAGGGGGTCCAGTCCGATGACCATGGATGAAGTACTGGCTGTCCAGAGTCGAGACCCAGGATGGACCGCTCGCCTGTATCGGTTGGGGACATCTCTACGCTGCTGATCCGCCTTCCCTTGGGATGGTTTCCTGTGGACGGGACTCTCGCTGCTGTCTTGGATCCGCTTGAACTGAACTCTCGCGGCTGTGTTGGAGCCACTATGGATTGAACTTTCACAGTATCATGTTAGACCCGCTCGACATCCATTGCTTTCGGTCCCCTAGAGGGGGGGGGGGGGGGTTGCCCACATCTGAGGTCCTCTCCAAGGTTTCTCATAGTCAGCATTGTCACTGGCGTCCCACTGGATGTGAATTCTCCCTGCCCACTGGGTGTGAGTTTTCCTTGCCCTTTTGTGGGTTCTTCCGAGGATGTTGTAGTCGTAATGATTTGTGCAGTCCTTTGAGACATTTGTGATTTGGGGCTATATAAATAAACATTGATTGATTGATTGATCCTTCACATTCTGGAGCCTTGAAAAAAATGAATAAAAAATACATAGTGGATTGCTCACTTGCAGAATAAGTTTGAACCAGATTATATGCTAAATAGTCTGCATGCAGTCAGAACTTTGACTGGTTGGCTAATAATATAAGATTAACCTAAAAAAAAATGACAAGTTAGAGTTACATTTTTGATCGGACAATAAGTGAATATAATGCATAGACAATACATTTATCTGCATTATATGTATGCATATGATGTACAATGACAGTAGTTGTACAGTATTTCTTTAATTGGAACTGTACAATGTGTAGTAAATGGTCTGTATTCATACTATACCTGGAATGGTACCCGAAGTGCTTTACAATATACATCCCCTTTACACATTCACATACACATTCACAAGCTGATGGCAAAGTATAGGTAGAAATGATCCCAAAAATAATATGTACATGCTAAAAATGCATTGCAACATGGGACTAGCTATCTGCAATGTGGCATCATTTGAAGAGACTATAAAGTAGGACTTAAATGGACTTCCGGTGAAGCATCAACTGTATAGACCAGGGGTGCCCATTATGTCGATCGCGAGCTACCAGTCGACCGCGGGGGGTGTGTCAGTCCATCTCCAGCCTGGCTTTTAAAAAAAAATAGACCTAAAAATGAGTGATCATCAATCTTCACCAAGACGTCACTTAAATGACATTCACGGTACCGGAGGGTCTTGTGAGATGACGCTGGCTGCTGCAAGATCATTATTATGAAAATATGACCGAGAGGAAGGCGAGAAACACTTTTTATTTCAACAGACTCTCGCGCCTCACCTTCCGTCAAAACTCTAAAGGCCGACTGCACATTTCCTATCTTCACAATAAAAGCCCTGCTTCATGCTGCCTGCGCTAACTAAATACAGAGTCTCGGAAAACTGGCGTGCACAAGCGATCCCTCAGAAAGCTGGCGTGCACAAGCGATCCCTCAGAAAGCTGGCGTGCACATCACTTGTGCACGCCAGCTTTCCGAGACTCTTATTTTGTTAGCGCAGGCAGCATGAAGCAGGGCTTTTATTGTGAAGATAGGAAATGTGCAGTCGGCCTTTAGAGTTTTGACGGAAGGGACGGCGCGAGAGTCTGTTGAAATAAAAAGTGTTTCTGGCCTTCCTCTCTGTCATTTTTTCATAATAATGAACTGGCAGCAGCCAGCGTCATCTCATAAGACCCTCGGGTGCCGTGAATGTCAATCAAGCAAGCTACGGAATTTGCCGCCAATGTTTTTCTTGTAAAGTGTATGGAAGCTGGATGAATTAGATGCCAAAAACCAACCACTTTCATGTGGTATTGTACAGAAAGGACAACTTTTTTTCTCCTCCATTTGAAAATGTGGGCGTTATCATCATTACTGTCTGATTCCAATCAATGCAAGTCATCAGAATCAGGTAATACACCAACTTATATTCTTGTCTTGGTGAAAGAAAGACATCTATATGTGTTACACATGCTTGTATTATCATTAAACACATTTAACTTGTTTACAAAAATGTCTCTTTCATGAATAAATAAATATAAATGATATATATAAATGAGGTAGATCCCCTCAAGTTGGTCAATTGAAAAGTAGCTCGCCTGCACAAAAAGTGTGGGCACCCCTGGTATAGGGCGTGCTTAGCGGGGGCTCAGTGGAATAGTGAGCTCTATGTTTTATTGGCACTTTTGCTAACACCAGCCGTCAACTCTACAACACTTTTACTGACATGTCCTGCATGTTTTCTTTGTTTTCATTGCGCCTGTGAATTGCGGGATGTCAGGCCGAAAGAAACCCGACCAGCCAGGCCGCACCGAGCCCCGCATCCAGACACTGATCCACTCGGTCCTTTTTGTAAGCACGACTCGGAACATGAACAAAATTTAAGCCGACGTCCTGGACAATCTTAAATCCGTTGTCAGAGGAGAGGTAGCAGCTGTTATGGAACCATTTGAGAGAATTCTCTCGTCCCATAGTGGGGCCACCGCCAGCCTGGAGCTCCCTGCCAATGCCATTGCTAACGAACTAAACGACCGCCGTACTAGCATCGACAAGTTAACTGCCATCGTAGATCTCCTCTCTAAAAAGATGATCTGGAGGTCCGCTTGAGGTGGAATAATATCCGAGTGCTGTGAGTTTCCCCGTCCTACTAAGTTCATCGCTACGTCCTTGCAGGATGTGCGTAAGCTCAACAGACCTGCTGCATTGCTTCCACGGTTACGGACGGGCAGCGTGTTCAGGCACCGACTCTCACTCAGCCGGCAAAAATCAGGAGAGTTTTTCCACACACAATTGAGAAACAGAGTTTGCCTCATGTACTTGCTTTGCGGACTCATCGGGCTAAAAACAGAACCATGTGTGGGTCTGGTCGGCATGTGTGGTGGATTAAACGATAACGTTGCCTAAATTGTTTTTTTATTTGGGTAAGTAAAAAAAGGGGGGAGTACCTTATAAGTTCGAACAAGTAAGAAGAGTAATGAGCGATAAAGTGAAAGTTAAACCTAGGATGGTCGAGCATTTTGTTTAAATGCTGAATGGCACCGCACAGACAGAAAAGAGAATCGATCCCTATTCTAAGGATCGGTAAGACAGAGGTGAATGAGTAATTGGTTGCGAGAATATAACTATATAATCATAGCATAATTGGAGTTGAAAACCTGCGCAGGTTTCATATTTTTAAGTGGAAGATGAAAGCTCAGATGGAGTTAACGTGGGCTCCGTGATTTATGGCACCTGTTGTAACAGTGGGTACACTTACGTTGTTTTTTTTTATTTGTGAGGTTACAGACTCTCATCTTTGTTATGTCTTTTATGTTTAATTTGTGGACTATTCTCCAGAAGGGAGCGGTTGTCTTTGGAATTTTATTTAATATTCGCCTGAGGTAACGGCAGGACTCAGCTATTTTGTTTTGGTTTGTAGATTACTCCCCACGCTCTAAGGTACAGCCCCCGCACTTCTCTATTTATTCGGGAGTTCCCTAGTTAACATCACTAAGGCTGCTTCTGAAGGGAGGAGTAATGCAAGCAGCTCCAGTAGACACAATACGTGATTATTCAGAAGGGAAATGTGCTGACACTCATTTTTTTGCCCTTTCTCTGTTTTGTCTGCGTTGAGGTACTCAAAGTCCGTCCTTGGCTGTCAGAAGGCTGCAAGACACAAACTGCTGCTGCGAGGCAACTTGCGGTGGAAGATAACAAGTTGTGTGCCTTTGCACGGATAGAAAAGTACAACTTGAGCACAATAGATAATAACTATAGCAACGGCCTTAAAGCACAAGAGTTGTGTGATAACTTAGACATAATTATTCTAACATTTCCCTCCTCTTTATCACATAACTTCCCCAAAATCTTCTTATCCCTAATAACTTTTTCTTGCAATTTTCATTTTATAGTTAATTTCTGGAAACAGATCAGGTAGGTATCCTCGTCATCAGATTCATCTTCCTTGGCGTCCGCCAGGTGGTGCATCTGAACAGTTCTATCATCTGCTGGGCTAATCGCTGTGGTAATCAGACGGTTAAGCAGAGAACGCAGACAGCGAATAAAACAACATCCACACAACGTCAGTATTGCTGAAAACACAGCCATAGATACTAGAATTGATAATACCAAGGACTTGTATCTGCCGAACACATCCAACCACCCATCCCACATAGATGTATCTATTCCAGAGTGTTCTTTAATCTTACCCTTGAGTGCTTTGGTCAGGCTATCTTCTGCATCAGTGTTGTTTGGTAAGAACGCGCAACACTGTTCACCAAATATTGCGTACACACCTCCATGCAAGACTTCCCATGCTGGTAAGTCTTGTACCATTTGCCATCCCCCTAGGGATGGTTGCTTTTTTACAAGAAATATTGGGGTATTACATTGTGAATCCTCACATTCTATTGTAACTCCTGCTTTTATTAAAACTTCTACTAAAGGTTTTATTCCTTCTAATGTATCCGGTTTTAGTGGATATTGTTTCATGCATAGTCTATCAATCAATCAATCAATGTTTACTTATATAGCCCTAAATCACTAGTGTCTCAAAGGGCTGCACAAACCACTACGACATCTTCGGTAGGCCCACATAAGGGCAAGGAAAACTCACACCCAGTGGGACGTCGGTGACAATGATGACTATGAGAACCTTGGAGAGGAGGAAAGCAATGGATGTCGAGCGGGTCTAACATGATACTGTGAAAGTTCAATCCATAATGGATCCAACACAGTCGCAAGAGTCCAGTCCAAAGCGGATCCAACACAGCAGCGAGAGTCCCGTTCACAGCGGAGCCAGCAGGAAACCATCCCAAGCGGAGGCGGATCAGCAGCGCAGAGATGTCCCCAGCCGATACACAGGCGAGCAGTACATGGCCACCGGATCCGACCGGACCCCCTCCACAAGGGAGAGTGGGACATAGGAGAAAAAGAAAAGAAACGGCAGATCAACTGGTCCAAAAAGGGAGTCTATTTAAAGGCTAGAGTATACAGATGAGTTTTAAGATGAGACTTAAATGCTTCTACTGAGGTGGCATCTCGAACTTTTACCGGGAGGGCATTCCAGAGTACTGGAGCCCGAAATGAAAAAGCTCTATAGCCCGCAGACTTTTTTTGGGCTTTGGGAATCACTAATAAGCCGGAGTCCTTTGAACGCAGATTTCTTGCCGGGACATATGGTACAATACAATCGGCAAGATAGGATGGAGCTAGACCGTGTAGTATTTTATACGTAAGTAGTCTATATTATGTTCTTGATCTGATTTGTACTGGTTGTATATTTTTTTAATTTTGCCCACGATAGTGGGTCCTGACCATAATTACTTGTTATTTGATCTAAAAAATACTTCTGCTTCAGTCGGCAGCAGATGTCGTTTTTTTCGCGTCAGCCAATTGTAAATGAAGTAGTCGTTTCCTTGCAGCTCTCACCTGCCTTGTCCCCCTCGTCCTGCTCTGTCCAATCCTGCATAGTGATCCAAAGTGTTCTCCTCTCTGGTCGGGAATTTAATAAACTGCCTATTCTTGGGTAATTCCTGGCTGAAATTTCCCTTGTTAAAGTCACCGAGCACGTTAACAAGAGAGTCCGGAAAAGACCGTTCTACATTTAAGATCTGGCCTGCAAGCGTGCGCTGAGCGTCACCACGCACGTCCACGCTGGGCGTTATGTAGGCAGTCACTAGAATAAAAGAAACAATCTCAGGTGGGGAGGAAATGGGCTTACAGTGAATGAAAAGATATACCAGAGCAGGAGAGCAGTGTTGGGATATCACCGTCAATCAATCAATCAATGTTTATTTACATAGCCCTAGATATATAGCCCTAGATCACAAGTGTCTCACGTCTGTACACCACTTGTTGTTGATGAAGAAGCAGACTCCACCGCCTCTTGTTTTGTCGGAGAGCTCCGCGTCTCGGTCCACGCAGAGAAGATGAAAGCCCTCCAGTTGAACCGCGCTGTCCGGGACACTCGTGCTCAGCCACGTCTTCTTGAAGCACAAAATACAAGATGAGGAAAAGTCCTTCTTTCTTCTCATCAGCAACGCTAGCTCATCCATCTTGATGTCTTGCCTAGAGTGTCCACACTAACCCACTGTTACTTCTCACAACTTTTATATGGAGTGATCGCCTAATAGGAATCACTCCCACACACTCTCACGTTCACACTTTTCACACCTGTTTTACGGAAATTTCAGTTTGTACGGAAATTGGCCTCTTCAGTTTTCGAATTTTTCAGTTTTGCCAAATTTTACGGAGTTTTCAGTTATCGTAGACTCCGCTGTCCTTTTGATTCTTTGGCCTTTTTACCTGTTAGAGTCATGGATTTAAAGGGTTTGTCTATGTGTCGAAATCCTCAGTCACACGCTTTTTAGAATTGGCATCTTTAGTTTTCGAATTTTCTGTTTCGCCTAATTTTACGGAATTTTCAGTTTTTGCGGACTCTGCCGTCCTTCTGATTCTTTGGTCTTTTTACCTGTCAGGGCGTAGGATTCACAGAGTTTGTCTATGCGCCATAACCCCCAGTCACACGCTTTTTCATATCAATCAATCAATCAATGTTTACTTATATAGCCCTAAATCACTAGTGTCTCAAAGGGCTGCACAAACCACCACGACATCCTCGGTAGGCCCACATAAGGGCAAGGAAAAACTCACACCCAGTGGGACGTCAGTGACAATGATGACTATGAGAACCTTGGAGAGGAGGAAAGCAATGGATGTCGAGCGGGTCTAACATGATACTGTGAAAGTTCAATCCACAATGGATCCAACACAGTCGCGAGAGTCCAGTCCAAAGCGGATCCAACACAGCAGCGAGAGTCCCGTTCACAGCGGAGCCAGCAGGAAACCATCCCAAGCGGAGGCGGATCAGCATCGCAGAGATGTCCCCAGCCGATACACAGGCGAGCAGTACATGGCCAGCGGATCGGACCGGACCCCCTCCACAAGGGAGAGTGGGACATAGAAGAAAAAGAAAAGAAACGGCAGATCAACTGGTCTAAAAAGGGAGTCTATTTAAAGGCTAGAGTATACAAATGAGTTTTAAGGTGAGACTTAAATGCTTCTACTGAGGTGGCATCTCGAACTGTTACCGGGAGGGCATTCCAGAGTACTGGAGCCCGAACGGAAAACGCTCTATAGCCCGCAGACTTTTTTTGGGCTTTGGGAATCACTAACAAGCCGGAGTCCTTTGAACGCAGATTTCTTGCCGGGACATATGGTACAATACAATCGGCAAGATAGGATGGAGCTAGACCGTGTAGTATTTTATACGTAAGTAGTAAAACCTTAAAGTCACATCTTAAGTGCACAGGAAGCCAGTGCAGGTGAGCCAGTATAGGTATATATGTATGTATATATGTATATAAAGGTATATACAGTATAGGTATATATGTATGTATATATGTATATAAAGGTATATACAGTATAGGTATATATGTATGTATATATGTATATAAAGGTATATACAGTATAGGTATATATGTATGTATATATGTATATAAAGGTATATACAGTATAGGTATATATGTATGTATATATGTATATAAAGGTATATACTGTACAGGCGTAATGTGATCAAACTTTCTTGTTCTTGTCAAAAGTCTAGCAGCCGCATTTTGTACCAACTGTAATCTTTTAATGCTAGACGTACTCACTGAAATCTGCGTTCCTCCCCCTTTATCCTCGTTTTTCCCATCAATCCTCAGATCCCAGCCGGAGAGAAGAAAACCATCTCCTCAATGGGGAGATGGTTGTTGTAGCCATGGTCTGTCTATATTCCCCCCTCCTGCTCCATGTGTTGGAATCTGGGTCAAAGGACCAAGAAGATGTCAGGTTCTAACACCGAACTATCTATCAAACAAGACAACAAGCAAGGAATCAGGCAGAGACAGAGTAAAACTTTGCTCATAAAGAGAAACGTTTGGGGCTGCAGACTCAGTTACTGTCTCCCACCATGCTCTAAGGTACAGCCCCACGCGCTCCTCTATATATTCAGGAGTTCCCATCACTGAGGCTGCCTCTGAAGGGAGGGGTCACACATTATGCAAAGCAGCTCCAGTACGCACAATATGTGACGGAATGTGCTGGGGGCCTTGTGATTGCCTTGTCTCTGCTTTGTCTGCGTGCTGTCGCCTTATCTTTGTTGAGGTCCTGGTACGCTCTTGGCTGTTAGCGGGCTAAAACAAAGAAAACATCTGCATCATGACCACCCTTCATATGCCGTGGAAGATAACAAGTTGTGTGCCCTTGCACGAAGCAGAAAAGGTCACAATAGATAATAACAATATCAACGGCCTTTGAACAGAGTTGTGTGATAACTTATACATAATTATTATAACACATAGCAAAGCACATATACCAGGGGTCTCAAACTCAATTTACCTGGGTGCCACTGGATGCAGAAACTGGGTGAGGCTGGGCCACAAGAAAAGATTTAAAAAAAATCTTAAATGCACTTTTTAATGAATTCACCTTCTATGAATGGCTTTCCCGCCCTAGCAATGCTTTTTAAGATTATTAGTTTGCTGGCGTAGCTGGGGCAGCACGGTAGGACAGGGGGTTCGTGCGCGTGCCTCACAATACGAAGGTCATGGGTTTGATCCTGCGCTCGGGATCTTTCTGTGTGGAGTTTGCATGATCTCCCTTTGACTGCGTGGATTCCCTCCGGGTACTCCGGCTTCCTCCCACCTCCAAAGACATGCACCTGGGGATAGGCCCCTCCCACCTCCAAAGACATGCACCTGGGGATAGGCCCCTCCCACCTCCAAAGACATGCACCTGGGGATAGGCCCCTCCCACCTCCAAAGACATGCACCTGGGGATAGGCCCCTCCCACCTCCAAAGACATGCACCTGGGGATTGGTTGATTGGCAACACTAAATTGTCCTATCCATCCACTTTTACCGCTTCTCCCTTTATGGGTTACATTCTATTTCATAAATAAAAGTCTGCTTACAGTGGGTCCTCTACTCTGCCCAAAAAAAAAAAAAAATATTCAATTTACATTTGGTGACTTCAATATTAAGAAGTATTAGTGATATTGTTGTTATAAGCGCTAACGCGGACAAGTTTTTTATAGTGGCGCCCAAAGTCAACATTTGTCGACTGATCAGCTGCTTTTCCGTTTCCTTGCCCGTCAAACTTTATTGTAGATCATAGATCATGCATCTCACCTGGACAGTAGAAGGAGGAGGAAGTATTCCAACAAGTTGGTACACTTTGACAGCCAATTTAAGACTTGGCAAGAACGACACAGAAAAAGGCTTGGTTCCAACCCCCTTTTTCTTTGCGAGGATCAGGAGTCATTCTTTATCAAAATAGAAATATATGAACATCCTAGCAGTCAGCATCCTAATGGCAGATTGGACATTGACATTGTACAGTAAGTGATGTTTTATTATGTTTGTTGGTTCTCATGAAGTCTGCAGTGAGAAATAATCAGTGATGTTGAAGAAAAAGGCGACCGTCGTCATGCGTTTTTGAAATTAATGTGCTGCGTATGCTTAAAATGATCAGAGTACATAAATATCAAATGTTGTTATAAATGCTTCGTTATCATGTATCATCATGTATATAAAATCTTATTGGAGGTGTTTGGGTGTTTTTAAGGGCTTTAGCATTAGCGCTTATAACAACAATATCACTAAAAGGGTGGAATGCCATCTCCGGGTTGGGGAGGAGACCCTGCCCCAAGTGGAGGAGTTCAAGTACCTAGGAGTCTTGTTCACGAGTGGGGGAAGAGTGGATCGTGAGATCGACAGGCGGATCGGTGCGGCGTCTTCAGTAATGCGGACGTTGTACCGATCCGTTGTGGTGAAGAAGGAGCTGAGCCGGAAGGCAAAGCTCTCAATTTACCGGTCGATCTACGTTCACATCCTCACCTATGGTCATGAGCTTTGGGTCATGACCGAAAGGATAAGATCACGGGTACAAGCGGCCCAAATGAGTTTGGGTCTCTCCCTTAGAGATAGGGTGAGAAGCTCTGCCATCCGGGAGGAACTCAAAGTAAAGCCGCTGCTCCTTCACATCGAGAGGAGCCAGATGAGGTGGTTCGGGCATCGGGTCAGGATGCCACCCGAAAGCCTCCCTAGGGAGGTGTTTAGGGCACGTCCAACCGGTAGGAGGCCACGGGGAAGACCCAGGACACGTTGGGAAGACTATGTCTCCCGGCTGGCCTGGGAACGCCTCGGGATCCCCTGGGAAGAGCTAGACGAAGTGGCTGGGGAGAGGGAAGTCTGGGTTTCCCTGCTAAGGCTGTTGCCCCTGCGACCCGACCTCGGATAAGCGGAAGATGATGGATGGATGGATAGGCAAAATAGGGCGGGTTGCCATTCTAAATGAATTGTAATTGTGAAAAATATAGACTATTTTCAAAAAAAAATGTTCTGTTTAACCACTAATGGTAATAAGGTAGCCAGTGGTGTTATTATTGTTTTTGCTTTAAAATACGTGACTGTGAAGAAGTATTTTAAAAAAAAAATGCTAAATTGCACAAAATTCCAATTGATCTTCACGGACAAAGTTGTCATTTCATATAATGAAGCAATGCTCAAGTTCAGAATTGGTTGAGTGGAAAATAAGACACAAATACATATTTACATGCAGACAGCTTCCTTTATTTAGTAGAAAGATGGTGTTTCAGTTTCAAATGTGTTGCACTAACATTCAACAACTGAACAGCGTAGGAGAAAAAACATATTTGATAGTCAACCCAGAAACACAAAGTATTATATCTTGTGAGTACACTCGCTGTGATGAGTGAAAGACATTGTTATAGAAGATAAGATGATATGGTTTGATTAGAAAGTGTAGTCACAGCACGCCTCTCTGATGCAAACGTATGGAAATGGGTAAGTACAGTCCTCACCTTCCCATGATTCTAGAAAAAAAAAAGTTTTCAGAGTGACATTACAGTTAATTGCAACTAAATTAGATTCACTGATTATACTTATACCGGTGGTGGCGTCAGAATCAATAACCACACATCCATCCGTAGGAAGTATTGTTGGAAAGTCACTAAATCCGAAGGGTTTGCCATCAGTCCAAAGAAAGATTCCCGTCTGGAAGTCAAAGTCACATTTGAATGAGTCACTCCTGAAGAGAACAACTGCATGCCATTTTATCTACTGCTCTTTTGTCACAATATTTTACATCTTGATTGTGTTACAAATATGATCAGCATGGTACAGTATCATTATGAAACCCTCAGCTCTACACCTCCTATTGTCACCTTTTTGCCCTGATTTAGTATGGAGGATACATTTATTTGATAGGTGCCAATAAATTATTCCACTGACTAGGAGACAACTTTGACATTGTTAAATGTTTCACCTCAATGTGATCACTGAGTCCAATCCAGGCTTCATCTACACCCGCCTCATTGACCAGGTCTTGAACGACGGAATTTTTCACCACACTGGTGATTGAGGCCAGATTCCCACCAAGAATGTTGCAGACACTCTAATGGTAGGAACAGAGTGAAAAGGTAGATTAGATTCATTCCATCGTATAGTTGGAATATTTTGATAAATGAACAGGTGGCTCAGCAGCCCCTGGTGTATAAATACTTTACGACTACATTGTGACATTCTTTCATACCTCTGCATCCAAAAAGGACCTTTCGTCATCTCTGACGATGTAACAGTGATCATCCAACTGAGTCCATCCCTCGGGACAGCAAACTTCTGCAACACAATTGTTATTTTCGGACTGAATAACATCAAATAAGTCATCGTTAATTGAAAAAAAAGTGGTCACGGCTACCAACCTCTGCTAGGACGAGACCACTGTGTAGAAGGTAAGAACAGAGCATTTACAAACATGAAGACAGCAGACAATGCAAGAAAATAATACATGTTTATTGAAGTCAGCAGGTGAGATTGTGACTTACAGCTCCGGTCATCAGTCCACTGATCCCACAAAGGAGGAAAAACATGCGAGGAGAAAACGCCATCTGTGCAAGGATAGACAAACACTATTATATTGAACATGCCGTCAAATAGACTTCGAAAAGTCGCTTGTAAAGTTGCAGTGTGTTACCTTTGAAGTTTTCAGGGCTGTTGGATGCTGAACCTGGGACAACTAAGAGCCATCCTTTTATTTGCTAGCTTGACGCAGCCCTGGAATGATCCGTATGTTAATTATGGACAGGAGTCTGCAACAAGGAAATACTGAATAAAAGATAGTCACAAGTTGACGTAAATAATTGGTATGATTAACTTGAGCACAGTTTCACACCCAAACAATGAAACAAAGACACCATTGTTTTACTCGTCAAAGTCTTTTTTTTTTTACCATGAATTGATTAACGTGGACCCCGACTTAAACAAGTTGAAAAACTTATTCGGGTGTTACCATTTAGTGGTCAATTGTACGGAATATGTACTGTACTGTGCAATCTACTAATAAAAGTATCAATCAATCAATCAATTGTATGTACAGGATGCTTCACCTTACGTGGAACATACAATGTGGGACTATCTTGGTTGGAACTTTGCTTCAACATTGCATGGAAGTCAGTCACAGTCGTTCTCAGGATCGGCAGACCGGGGCGATGGTCTCCCTGTTCGTGAAGGTTGAAGGGTTTCTGTGCACACATTATGCACAGGCAGTGATCACATCACACAGCAGTGGTAGTTAGAGCCATGTGCATCAAAACAAACCTCCATTGAACTTTAGATAAAACTGAGCTAACACCAATGTCCCCGAAGCCCACCCGTGTCCAATAACTTATGTCCTGAGTTTGTAGCAATAAAACAATCTGCTGATATGTGCCAATGTGGAATAGTCTTACTACCAAATTCCTTGACCCAGACACATGCAATGAAGGTTTAGACTTTGTGCTTTTCCAAGTTTTGTTTTGTTGTGTAGAATGGCGTCTGGGGCACAATAGTTGGATATGTCTGGGAACGTATAATCCTTGATATCACTTGACGAATATTTTTTCGATAAACCGTAGAGGTCTATTTCATGCACAGTTTTATTTTTTGCCCGTATCTGTTTGAAACAAAAATATATACTCATTTAGTTCGCGAGCTGCTGGCTGTAAAACCACCATCTTGTCTTGGTTGACCACCACTGGTTTTCACTTCCGGGAAGAAGTCACGTGACGGAATACAAGCAATAGCTGGAGAAAAACCCACGCAAGAACAGGGAGAACATGCAAACTCTACTTAAAGGAGCCAACAGGGATTCGTGCTGACATGCTAACCACGAAGCCATAGTGCAGCATGGATCCTTTCCAGACTTTGACAAGTATCAGTTTGAACAAAAAAATACATCTTAGATCAAATGGGAAAGGAATGAAGTGTGTTTGCTTGTCTTTTGATGATGGGCTTATAACACCTGCTTGTAGACAGTAAATTGTGGACCGATGACATCTGATTGTTGTCTTAAAATTAGGGCTGGGCAACGATTACAATTTTGAATCGAAGTTAATCGCACTATTTCTCCGATTAATCGCGATTAACTGCATTGTATACGCAAAGCCCAATAATGAATTCAAAAGTAGTGTGTAGTGCACCTTTATTGGAATATTCTCCCACATGAACAAAAGCGCCAAAACATTTGTTGTGCAAACACAATTTAAATCAGTCCTTGTTAAACAGTAGCAGTTAAATAGCATATTTGATGAAAATCAACTCCAAAAATGTAAATACAAACATTGAAGCTTATTGCCACTGCCAGGGTATTTAAGTTATCCTGTTTGTTATGGAAAATAAATATAATCTACATACAAATCTCTGAGCCACAATCATAACATCTGAACAGGCAATTTCTGAGGTAACAGCAGAAACATTTTTTTTTATCAAAGATCTTATGTTTAAAAAAAACTATATTATAGGTAGTGGGCTGTTTTAGGGAATTTTGGATCAAATTATCCGTAGTAGCAATATTAATAATGTTGTGTTTATTCTGCGTAGTGCACTTAAAATAATTATGACCATATCTAGGAATTGATATGATGGGAATTTTCCGATTGTTTGCTTGGTGCTTTGATAAACTGAAGGCATCATATACATGGTACTATATTGTGATGTTATGAGCCAGGGAAAAAAAGAACTACCCTACCCAGCATGCAACAGGAGTGACGAGCATATAGGTTGTGTCGCCATGACGACATCTTGTATGTTGTGATATGCACGCTCTGAAAGCAAACGTTAAGAACTCAGCCAACACTCCTGGTCTGCATTATTCATAAATAGACAGACAACACATATACTCCGCTGCTTCACAGGCCGCTGGATGTAGACGGCAAAGTATTCCCATGCTAGCTAGCATGCGTCATTCAGTCCAAAACGGCCCGATCTATCCACATCCAGAATTGTCTGGCGGTCGTAAGTGATCCCGGAGTGACCACGCTGTAAGGCAGCCATGAAATTTGCAGAATTGTCCGGTATTTTTGCCAAATGTTGCATCTTTACCAAGAGCCCCTCGACGCCATCTTGTTAAGAAAAGGCGTTAACAAAATAAAAGCATGTAAACAACATACGCAAACGTGCGATAAAATAATTGTCGGAGTTAATAGATTGACGAGTTAACGCGTAATTAACGCATTAATTTGCCCACCCCTACTTAAAATACAATCAAAACACCCACACTCAGAACAAGTTGTCAATTCTCAATTAAAGTCTGGAAGTGGAGTAGAAACAAGTGTCAGTGAAGGAGACCAAAATATGATTTACTTGCAAATACAGACATTAGGGATGAAGGTGCTTGTTCCAGCTGTGCATTGTTGGACTGACCTAAACCACAGATGTTGCCTTCAGCTTTTTGTGGAGTTTTTGATGAAATGCCTCACCTGTCTGTGTAATCTGTGTGTAATTGCTGAGCAATCACTCACACAAAGGGTGATTACTGTCATTCAGATGTCTTTTCTCAGCACATCAAATCTGGTTTGGACAGAAAGTTTGCCAACTTCTGTCTTTCATGTTGTGCACTTCCAGCATCTGCAGCCGGGAATCTTTCCACTCTTTTACAAGTATCAGTTTGAACCAAAAATATATCCAAGATGTCTGTTTTCAGCACATCAAATCTAAAAAGAGCCCGTAGATCTGGTTTGGACAGAAAGTTTGCCAACTTCTGTCTTCCACGTTGTGCACTTCCAGCATCTGAGTCAGAGCTCTCAACAATGGCTGAGATGTAATGCCATCACAATCAAAATGCTTCCCACAAAAACACTGCATTGTTTTAAGGTCGTTACATGAAGTTTATTTTTTATTTAATACCATTCAGAATCTTTTCAATAAAACCATTAAACATTTATCTCAAGGTTCCTTTTAAATAGGACAAGAAAAGACTTGGCAAAAGTTGGTACTGAAAACGTCCTTTTGGCAAAACCAAGGTGAGGTTGGTGTCAATTGGCAGAAAAAAGAAACAAAAAAAATGTTTGTCGGACTATACAGGTGCACTTTAATCAATATGAAACATGTCTGAAAATATCACTTATTTCAGTTTTCAACAATTGAAAATGTGAATAGAAGGCATCCTCCCCATAGGGCGTACGCCCTCAGGAAGGAGATGAATACAATAACTGTAAGGCCTATGATTGGGAAGGGAATGTGTCTTCTTCTTGCTTCAAAGTTGATTCAGTTCAAGTGACTCGAGGGCAGGGATTGTCAAAGATCCATATTAGTATACTCCATCCATCCATCCATCATCTTCCGCTTATCCGAGGTCGGGTCGCGGGGGCAGCAGCCTAAGCAGGGAAACCCAGACTTCCCTCTCCCCAGCCACTTCGTCTAGCTCTTCCCGGGGGATCCCGAGGCGTTCCCAGGCCAGCCGGGAGACATAGTCTTCCCAACGTGTCCTGGGTCTTCCCCGTGGCCTCCTACCGGTTGGACGTGCCCTAAACACCTCCCTACGGAGGCGTTCGGGTGGCATCCTGACCAGATGCCCGAACCACCTCATCTGGCTCCTCTCGATGTGGAGGAGCAGCGGCTTTACTTTGAGTTCCTCCCGGATGGCAGAGCTTCTCCCCCTATCTCTAAGGGAGAGACCCAAACTCATTTGGGCCGCTTGTACCCGTGATCTTATCCTTTCGGTCATGACCCAAAGCTCATGACCATAGGTGAGGATGGGAACGTAGATCGACCGGTAAATTGAGAGCTTTGCCTTCCGGCTCAGCTCCTTCTTCACCACAACGGATCGGTACAACGTCCGCATTACTGAAGACGCCGCACCGATCCGCCTGTCGATCTCACGATCCACTCTTCCCTCACTCGTGAACAAGACTCCTAGGTACTTGAACTCCTCCACTTGGGGCAGGGTCTCCTCCCCAACCCGGAGATGGCACTCCACCCTTTTCCGGGCGAGAACCATGGACTCGGACTTGGAGGTGCTGATTCTGATTCCGGTCGCTTCACACTCGGCTGAGAACCGATCCAGCGAGAGCTGAAGATCCCGGTCAGATGAAGCCATCAGGACCACATCATCTGCAAAAAGCAGAGACCTAATCCTGCGGTCACCAAACCGGAACCCCTCAACGCCTTGACTGCGCCTAGAAATTCTGTCCATAAAAGTTATGAACAGAATGGGTGACAAAGGACAGCCTTGGCGGAGTCCAACCCTCACTGGAAATGTGTTCGACTTACTGCCGGCAATGCGGACCAAGCTCTGGCACTGATCGTATATACATTTATTTTGTTTTGGAAAACTGGTTTGCTTGTGTAATTTTCTACAACGACGGGCCCGTTTGTTCTTCTGACTGACTCTAACCACACAATAACTTGTGTACCGCCCTGCTGTCAGTGTTTCACAGCAGGCAGGTACGCTCCAGAAAAAAAATAATATAGACAGGAAATATTTATTCTGGTGGCCATGAATAATATCACACCCCTTGTTTTTAACATTAAAAAACATGTATTGATGTACACTTTGTGCTGTGTGGGTGCATGGTAGATTTTAAAGTACCATTGATTATTGTTACCCCACACTTTGCTTGTTTGAGTTCATGTTTGTAAAACACCACCATCTTGTGGAAAAAAATGCTCATTGCAGATAACCTGTTTATGTCCAATGGTGTTAGTAAGTAAGTAAGCAGGGTCATAACTAGGATTTGACAAAACCAAAAAAACCAAATCAAAATACTAATCTCTGTCCCTTGCTTTTTCTCTCGCTCTGTTTATATCAACATGTAGAAACATTTAAAATAGAATTAAATAATTGAATCAACAAAACATAAGCAGCTCAAGTAACAGTTTGGGTTTAATATTGTACTTTGGTTTATTGTTAAATTTAGGCAAAAAAAGTCCTTTATGATTGCCATAGAAAACCGCTGTGGTCAATAAGTATTCCTTATTAAAAAGTCTGCGGGCTATAGAGCGTTTTCCGTTCGGGCTCCAGTACTCTGGAATGCCCTCCCGGTAACAGTTCGAGATGCTACCTCAGTAGAAGCATTTAAGTCTCACCTTAAAACTCATCTGTATACTCTAGCCTTTAAATAGACCTCCTTTTTAGACCAGTTGATCTGCCGCTTCTTCTCTTTCTCCTATGTCCCCCCTCCCTTGTGGAGGGGGTCCGGTCCGATGACCATGGATGAAGTACTGGCTGTCCGGAGTCGAGACCCAGGATGGACCGCTCGTCGGGACCCAGGATGGACCGCTCGCCTGTATCGGTTGGGGACATCTCTACGCTGCTGATCCGCCTCCCCTTGGGATGGTTTCCTGTGGACGGGACTCTCGCTGATGTCTTGGATCCGCTTGAACTGAACTCTCGCGGCTGTGTTGGAGCCACTATGGATTGAACTTTCACAGTATCATGTTGGACCCGCTCGACATCCATTGCTTTCGGTCCCCTAGAGGGGGGGGGGTTGCCCACATCTGAGGTCCTCTCCAAGGTTTCTCATAGTCAGCATTGTCACTGGCGTCCCACTGGGTGTGAATTCTCCCTGCCCACTGGGTGTGAGTTTTCCTTGCCCTTTTGTGGGTTCTTCCGAGGATGTTGTAGTCGTAATGATTTGTGCAGTCCTTTGAGACATTTGTGATTTGGGGCTATATAAATAAACATTGATTGATTGATTGATCCTTCACATTCTGGAGCCTTGAAAAAATGAATAAAAAATACATAGTGGATTGCTCACTTGCAGAATAAGTTTGAACCAGATTATATGCTAAATAGTCTGCATGCAGTCAGAACTTTGACTGGCTGGCTAATAATATAAGATTAACCTAAAAAAAATGACAAGTTAGAGTTACATTTTTGATCGGACAATAAGTGAATATAATGCATAGACAATACATTTATCTGCATTATATGTATGCTTATGATCTACAATGACAGTAGTTGTACAGTATTTCTTTAATTGGAACTGTACAATGTGTAGTAAATGGTCTGTATTCATACTATACCTGGAATGGTACCCGAAGTGCTTTACAATATACATCCCCTTTACACATTCACATACACATTCACAAGCTGATGGCAAAGTATAGGTAGAAATGATCCCAAAAATAATATGTACATGCTAAAAATGCATTGCAACATGGGACTAGCTATCTGCAATGTGGCATCATTTGAAGAGACTATAAAGTAGGACTTAAATGGACTTCCGGTGAAGCATCAACTGTATAGGGCAGGGGTGCCCATTACGTCGATCGCGAGCTACCAGTCGACCGCGGGGGGTGTGTCAGTCCATCTCCAGCCAGGCTTTTAAAAAAAATAGACCTAAAAATGAGTGATCATCAATCTTCACCAAGACGTCACTTAAATGACATTCACGGTACCGGAGGGTCTTGTGAGATGACGCTGGCTGCTGCAAGATCATTATTATGAAAATATGACCGAGAGGAAGGCGAGAAACACTTTTTATTTCAACAGACTCTCGCGCCGTACCTTCCGTCAAAACTCTAAAGGCCGACTGCACATTTCCTATCTTCACAATAAAAGCCCTGCTTCATGCTGCCTGCGCTAACTAAATACAGAGTCTCGGAAAACTGGCGTGCACAAGTGATCCCTCAGAAAGCTGAGACTCTTATTTTGTTAGCGCAGGCAGCATGAAGCAGGGCTTTTATTGTGAAGATAGGAAATGTGCAGTCGGCCTTTAGAGTTTTGACGGAAGGGACGGCGCGAAAGTCTGTTGAAATAAAAAGTGTTTCTCGCCTTCCTCTCTGTCATTTTTTCATAATAATGATCTTGCAGCAGCCAGCGTCATCTCACAAGACCCTCGGGTGCCGTGAATGTCAATCAAGCAAGCTACGGAATTTGCCGCCAATGTTTTTCTTGTAAAGTCTATGGAAGCTGGATGAATTAGATGCCAAAAACCAACCACTTTCATGTGGTATTGTACAGAAAGGACAACTTTTTTTTTCTCCTCCATTTGAAAATGTGGGCGTTATCATCATTACTGTCTGATTCCAATCAATGCAAGTCATCAGAATCAGGTAATACACCAACTTATATTCTTGTCTTGGTGAAAGAAAGACATCTATATGTGTTACACATGCTTGTATTATCATTAAACACATTTAACTTGTTTATAAAAATGTCTCTTTCATAAATAAATAAATATAAATGATATATATAAATGAGGTAGATCCCCTCGAGTTGGTCAATTGAAAAGTAGCTCCCCTGCAGAAAAAGTGTGGGCACCCCTGGTCTAGGGCGTGCTTAGCGGGGGCTCAGTGGAATAGTGAGCTTTATGTTTTATTGGCACTTTTGCTAACACCAGCCGTCAACTCTACAACACTTTTACTGACATGTCCTGCATGTTTTCTTTGTTTTCATTGCGCCTGTGAATTGCGGGATGTCAGGCCGAAAGAAATCCGACCAGCCAGGCCGCACCAAGCCCCGCATCCAGACACTGATCCACTCGGTCCTTTTCCTAAGCACGACTCGGAACATGAACAAAATGCAAGCCGACGTCCTGGACAATCTTAAATCCGTTGTCAGAGGAGAGGTAGCAGCTGTTATGGAACCATTTGAGAGAATTCTCTCGTCCCATAGTGGGGCCACCGCCAGCCTGGAGCTCCCTGCCAATGCCATTGCTAACGAACTAAACGACCGCCGTACTAGCATCAACAAGTTAACTGCCATCGTAGATCTCCTCTCTAAAAAGATGATCTAGAGGTCCGCTTGAGGTGGAATAATATCCGAGTGCTGTGAGTTTCCCCGTCCTACTAAGTTCATCGCTACGTCCTTGCAGGATGTGCGTAAACTCAACAGACCTGCTGCATTGCTTCCACGGTTACGGACGGGCAGCGTGTTCAGGCACCGACTCTCACTCAGCCGGCAAAAATCAGGTGAGTTTTTCCACACACAATTGAGAAACAGAGTTTGCCTCATGTACTTGCTTTGCGGACTCATCGGGCTAAAAACAGAACCATGTGTGGGTCTGGTCGGCATGTGTGGTGGATTAAACGATCACGTTGCCTAAATTAGTTTTTTATTTGGGTAAGTAAAAAAAGGGGGGAGTACCTTTTAAGTTCGAACAAGTAAGAAGAGTAATGAGCGATAAAGTGAAAGTTAAACCTAGGATGGTCGAGCATTTTGTTTAAATGCTGAATGGCACCGCACAGACAGAAAAGAGAATCGATCCCTATTCTAAGGATCGGTAAGACAGAGGTGAATGAGTAATTGGTTGCGAGAATATAACTATATAATCATAGCATAATTGGAGTTTAAAACCTGCGCAGGTTTCATATTTTTAAGTGGAAGATGAAAGCTCGGATGAAGTTAACGTGGGCTCCGTGATTTATGGCACCTGTTGTAACAGCGGGTACACTTACGTTGTTTTTTTTTATTTGTGAGGTTACAGACTCTCATCTTTGTTATGTTTTTTTATGTTTAATTTGTGGACTATTCTCCAGAAGGGAGCGGTTGTCTTTGGAATTTTATTTAGTATTCGCCTGAGGTAACGGCAGGACTCAGCTATTTTATTTTGGTCTGTAGATTACTCTCCACGCTCTAAGGTACAGCCCCCGCACTTCTCTATTTATTCGGGAGTTCCCTAGTTAACATCACTAAGGCTGCTTCTGAAGGGAGGAGTAATGCAAGCAGCTCCAGTAGACACAATACGTGATTATTCAGAAGGGAAATGTGCTGACACTCATTTTTTTGCCCTTTCTCTCTTTTGTCTGCATTGAGGTACTCAAAGTCCGTCCTTGGCTGTCAGAAGGCTGTAAGACACAAACTGCTGCTGCGAGGCAACTTGCGGTGGAAGATAACAAGTTGTGTGCCTTTGCACGGATAGAAAAGTACAACTTGAGCACAATAGATAATAACTATAGCAACGGCCTTAAAGCACAAGAGTTGTGTGATAACTTATACATAATTATTCTAACATTTCCCTCCTCTTTATCACATAACTTCCCCAAAATCTTCTTATCCCTAATAACTTTTTCTTGCAATTTTCATTTTATAGTTAATTTCTGGAAACAGATCAGGTAGGTATCCTCATCATCAGATTCATCTTCCTTGTCGTCCGCCAGGTGGTGCATCTGAACAGTTTTTATCATCTGCTGGGCTAATCGCTGTGGTCATCAGACGGTTAAGCAGAGAACGCAGGCAGGGAATAAAACAACATCCACACAACGTCAGTTTTGCTGCAAACACAGCCATAGATACTAGAATTGATAATGCCAAGGACTTGTATCTGCCAAAGACATTCAACCACCCATCCAACAAAGATTTATCTATTCCAGAGTGTTCCTTCATTTTACCGTTGAGGGTCCGCAGCCCTTCCAGTGTCGGAGAGCCCCGCGTCTCGGTCTGCGCGGAGAAGATGAAAGCCCTCCAGTTGAACCACGCTGTCCGGGACACTCGTGCTCAGCCACGTCTCTTGAAGCACAAAACACAAGATGAGGAAAAGTCCTTGTTTCTTCTCATCAGCAACGCTAGCTTGTCCATCTTGATGTCTTGCCTAGGGTGTCCACAATAACCCACTGTTACTTCTCACAACTTTAATATGGAGTGATCGCCTAATGGAGATCACCCCCGCACACTCTCACGTTCACACCTTTCACACCTGTTTTACGGAAATTTCAGTTTGTACGGACTCCGCCGTCCTTCAGAAAATTGGCCTCTTCAGTTTTCGAATTTTTCAGTTTTGCCAAATTTTACGGAGTTTTCAGTTATTGTACACTCCGCTGTCCTTTTGATTCTTTGGCCTTTTTACCTGTTAGAGCTATGGATTCACAGGGTTTATTTATGCGCCATAACCCCCAGTCACACGCTTTTTCCTATGTAATTCAAGACGTACTGACTGAAATCTGCGTTCCTCCCCCTTGTCCTCGGTTTTCCCATCAATCCTCAGATCCCAGCCGGAGAGAAGAAAACCATCTCCTCAATGGGGAGATGGTTGTTGTAGCCATGGTCTGTCTATATTCCCCCCTCCTGCTCCATGTGTTGGAATCTGGGTCAAAGGACCAAGAAGATGTCAGGTTCTAACACCGAACTATCTATCAAACAAGACAACAAGCAAGGAATCAGGCAGAGGCAGAGTTCAATTTTGCTCACAAGGAGAAACGTTTGGGGCTGCACTCTCAGTTACTGTCTCCCACCATGCTCTAAGGTACAGCCCCACGCACTCCTCTATATATTCAGGAGTTCCCTTGTTAACATCACTGAGGCTGCCTCTAAAGGGAGGGGTCACACATTATGCAAAGCAGCTCCAGTACGCACAATACGTGACGGAATGTGCTGTGATTGCCTTGTCTCTGCTTTGTCTGCGTGCCGTTGTCTTATCTTTGTTGAGGTCCTGGTACGTCTTTGGCTGCTAGCGGGTTAAAACAAAGAAAACATCTGCGACGAGGCCTCCCTTCGTATGCCGTGGAAGATAACAAGTTGTGTGCCCTTGCACGAAGCAGAAAAGGTCACAATATATAATAACTATAGCAACGGCCTTTGAACAGTAGAGTTGTGTGATAACTTATACATAATTATTATACCACATAGCAAAGCACATATACATATTACAACATACATTTTGAGATATCTAGCAACAGAGGAGAGGGAGTGGGGGTCACAGTGGCAGGCTGCAGCTCTTCAGGCGCTACCTATCTGCCCATCACCCCTAAGAGATTCGCGCCAAGGGCATTGGATGAGGGGTGGGGTATGTGTGTCTGCCATTCATTTTGGTGGATGCATTTGTGTGTGTGTAAGCCTGCTGCGTGTTTCTGTTCCGTGGCCTTGATGTTGTGCAGCCGATAGTCAGTCAACAACAACAACAACAGGTGTGTGTGTGTGTGTGTCCAGAAGAGACAAGAAGGGAGTTTTTTGTGTCTTCGCCGCACTGTCCTTTGGGAGAGTCTCGAATACAGGGAAACAGTCCAAGTTCAAATGTTTTGTATGCGAGTGAAAATAAAATTTGCTTTTCACTCTAAATTGTCTATGACTGATCCTCAAAATTCATTCTGCGGTGCAGAAAGTCCGATGTTATCCAAATCACAAGAGTGTCCACAGTTCTTCCCACATCCTGGAATCATTTGTGGCAGCTTTGGGCTACTTTGAAGACTGCCAGCAACTTCCAATTTGTCCACAAACCAGAGCAATGCTTACTCCAATCAGCAGAGGTCCTGTTGTCATAATTCCCAATAGGTAGATATCTTCACGTCCTCGACAGAAAAGGGTCGCCAGGCACACAGCACTCCTTCTTCTCCCAAGAGTCCATCGTGTGTCCAGCAACAACCGCTTGGTCCCGACAAGCAGGTTCCCCCAAACCAGAGATCTTGTACATTTCATTGAGGCCAGTTAAATAGTTCCAATGTTTAGATTTGGAGAGCAGTGCAAAAAGAGGCAACAAGAAAGATACGACAAAACAAAAACAAAGAAGCAAGCAGGAGAGATAAGGGAGAGGAAAAGAGTGCCAGTGAGAAAGATGCAGGAAATCTGAAATCAGCGCACAGGTTGGAGGATTTTAATATCCTTAAACAGAGGAGAAGCAGTCGTCCATATAAAGGTTCTCAAACATAATCAAACCTCGAGCACTGAGGAACAGGCGAGGCAGGCATAAATAGCCGCCTGATTGGCAACTGCAACCAGGTGTGCCAGGCTGCCAATCAGGGACAGGTGAGGGGAACGAGTGCTCAGGGAAAAATGCAGGAAGTGCAACAAAAATAAGAGCGCTGACAGGAAATAAACACCAAACAAGTATTCAACTTGCTAAAAAAATTCCTTCAGTTCAACTTACTCGAGGGCAGCGGTTCTCAAACTTACTTTTCAAAGGTCCATATTTACTTTCTATTAGGGTCCAGAACAATTTGTAATGACATATTTTTCATGTTTTCAAAAATATATGTTTCTATGTTCTATGGGGGACGGCGTGGTGCAGTTAGAAGAGTGGCCGTGCCAGCAACTTGAGTGTTCCTGGTTCGATCCCCAGCTTCTACCAACCTTGTCACGTCCGTTGTGTCCTTGAGCAAGACACTTCACCCTTGCTCCTGATGGGCGGTGGTTAGCGGCTTGCATGGGAGCTCCCGCCATCATTGTGTGAATCAATCAATCAATCATCAATCAATGTTTATTTATATAGCCCCAAATCACAAATGTCTCAAAGGACTGCACAAATCATTACGACTACAACATCCTCGGAAGAACCCACAAAAGGGCAAGGAAAACTCACACCCAGTGGGCAGGGAGAATTCACATCCAGTGGGACGCCAGTGACAATGCTGACTATGAGAAACCTTGGAGAGGACCTCAGATGTGGGCAACCCCCCCCCCCCCCCCCCCTCTAGGGGACCGAAAGCAATGGATGTCGAGCGGGTCTAACATGATACTGTGAAAGTTCAATCCATAGTGGCTCCAAGACAGCAGTGAGAGTCCCGTCCACAGGAAACCATCTCAAGCGGATCAGCAGCGTAGAGATGTCCCCAACCGATACAGGCGAGCGGTCCATCCTGGACCTAGTGTCAAACATTTTGAAAAAACTCTATACAAGTATAACCCATTTCCCACATATGTTAAAACAACATACAAAAAAGTGTGACTAGAGCAATATCAACACCAGCCAAATAATGTTATGTACGTGAAGACAAGAAGAAGACGACACCACGAAACACGTAAGGTTACCAGGTTTATTGGAACCTCTGATGATTTTGTGGGATGTGTATGCTACTCTAATTGTTGGTTGCAGGATTAAGTGTGAAGTTATCAATCAATCAATGTTTATTTATATAGACCCAAATCACAAATGTCTCAAAGGACTGCACAAATCATTACGACTACAACATCCTTGGAAGAACCCACAAAAGGGCAAGGAAAACTCACACCCAGTGGGCAGGGAGAATTCACATCCAGTGGGACGCCAGTGACAATGCTGACTATGAGAGTTAACCATGTGAATGAAACAAGAGGGTGTTGTACATGCGGCAGGAGAAGACTTAGCACGTTCCTTGATGAATACTTCAGCGAGGTCATGGTAGCATTCAGGAATGGTAGGGAGATCGATCTTGTGGTTTGAGGATAGTGTAGTCTTGCGAGAGCCCGAAGCGGACTTCAAGCAATTCGCGTGACAGGGAGTGGTCCAGGCCATTATCTCTCCGATGATCCAAGAAATGTGAGGGTCATGTTGCCGCAACCAAGCTCTACTTAAGACCACAGGAGTGAAAGGGGCCTCCAAAACCCAAAAACGGATGGTCTCTGAATGGTTTCCAGACATTGTAAGAAGCAGCGTTTCAGAACGGTGTTAAATAGGACCCAATGGACGTCCGTCCGGAGCCTGACCAGGAAGGTCCTTATCCAAGGATACCAGAGGGATATTATTTTGTTTGACAAAACCGTAGTCCAAAAGACTATCGTCCGCCCCGGAGTCCAAAAAAACCTTAACTGCCACTCTTTTGTCATTCCAAGTTAAGGACGCGGAAAACAGAATGCCCGGGTTGTCTTGTCCCTGGGGAAAAATCGAATGGCTCACCAGGATCCCCCTTGATGGTGAGCCTGGTCTTTTTCCCGGGACGGACAGTAGCAGATAATGTGTCCTGCGCCCCCACAGTACAGACAGAGACGTTGCCTCATCCTTCTCTCCCTCTCCTCCGTCCCCAAACGGGTTCTACCCACTTGCATGGGTTCGGGCGTAGGAACCGCAACTGGTAATGGGTTCGGTTGTCCTCCAAATGGCTGGAAGACGGAAGAAGGAGTCGTGGTCTGGTTTCTTCTGGGGACGCTCCGGGATCTCTCGGTTGCTCGCTCAACTAGTCTCTGGTCGTACTGAAGGGCCAAGTCAATGAGGGCTCTGCAAGAGGTTGGTCTATCCCTCAGCAGACTGTCCTTAATTTCCTCAGAGAGTCCCTGACAAACAGCAATTTGGAGCGCTTTCGTTCCAGCCGCTGTCTGCCGCAATGGTCCGAAACTCGAGGGTGTAAGCTAACACTGAGCGAGTTCCTTGTTGGATGGTGTGCAGACGTCCTGCGGCATTACCCCCATCCTTGGGGTGGTCAAACACGGCCAAAAATTAGTCGGTGCCAAGGCCTAGTGACTTGTCCAAAGCTGCAGTAGCCCACTTGAGAGCGGGTCCGGTAAGCAGCGAAAAAATAAATGCTATTTTTTTCCCCATCAGTGCAAAAAAATTAACTCGCACTGCACCAAAAAACCTCTACATAGTTCGAAATTACCCTTAAAAGTGCTAGGACTAGCAAACTTGGGCACTCGGCTAAGCGAAGCGCTAGCTGAGCTAGTAGCTGGTGTAGCATGCTGTCCTGTTACCAAGTCTTGAGAAGGTTTGGGGCCTAACTGGTCCAACTTATTATACAACTTGGCGAAGGCGTCTTGTACATTTTCCTCGAGTGCTTCAAAACGATTCTGATGTGTCTTAAGAACTGCGCACATTACCTCCAAGTCCGGGCTTCGTGGGCTCCGAGTCTGGGGAGCGAGTCTCGACTGGGGGGGTGTCGTCTGGTTCCGACATGGTTGGCCGGAACGTACTGTTTTGTACGTGAAGACTGGAAGGAGACGACACCACGAAAGACGTGAGGTTACCAGGTTTATTGTAACCTATGATGATTGTGTGGGATGTGTATGCTACTCTTAGTATTGGTTGCAGGATTAAGTGTGAAGTTAACCATGTGAATGAAACAAGAGGATGTTGTGCATGCGTGTTGAATGAAACTTTTGTCAGGACAAGCGAAGTGAAGTGAAGTGAATTATATTTATATAGCGCTTTTCTCTAGTGACTCAAAGCGCTTTACATAGTGACACCCAATATCTAAGTTACATTTAAACCAGTGTGGGTGGCACTGGAAGCAGGTGGGTAAAGTGTCTTGCCCAAGGACAGAACGGCAGTAACTAGGATGGCACAAGCGGGAATCGAACCTGCAACTCTCAAGTTGCTGACACGGTCACTCTACCAACCGAGCTATGCCGCCCCAAGGAGGATTAGGCACAAGGAAGATCCGGGGACAGGTAGGGAGTCGAGGGCAGGCGGCAAGCAAACAAGGTCCGAGTCCAGGCGAGTGATCGAGGATCGAGGGAGGCAACTGCAAGGAGGACAACGGACAAGTCAATGAGGCCAAAGGCACAAGACAAAAGAAGGCGAGGACAACGAGAGGGAAGCCAGAGACGTATATGCTTACTACTAGAGTGACTGGATTTGATGCTGTTCCCTTGATTGCTGCCAGGAGCTCTGATGACAGGCAGCCTGCAGCTGCGGCGAAGCGTGGGCGTGGTGCGATGGGCGCGTGCGGGGGCGTGTACTGGCATGCTGCCAGAAGGAGTGTGGGAATCTGCTGTGGAAGAATCTTGGGGTCGAATCCGCGCCGTGACAAATAACTTTTTTAGTAACCTCACACTATTCTCTCTTTAAAGTACAGAATGACTTAAGAAGATTTTATTTTTTGTTATCTTCAACTGCATGTCAGGTAGATACATCCTTTGGAAGTTGCCCTTGTTTGTGTCACAATGGCAGTCGTCTCAGGCACAACAGTTTTGTGGCCAAATGAAGCCGTATTTCAAAGCCTATTCTTCTTTAAATTCTTTTTTTTTTGGTCCACATTCCTTTTTCTCGCAAAATCTTGACATTTTCTTAACTTCTTTATTGTGTTTAAGATTATTAGTTTGCTGGCGTAGCTGGGGCAGCACGGTAGGACAGGGGTTTGTGCGCGTGCCTCACAATACGAAGGTCCTGGGTTTGATCCTGCGCTCGGGATCTTTCTGTGTGGAGTTTGCATGTTCTCCCCGTGAGTGCGTGGATTCCCTCCGGGTACTCCGGCTTCCTCCCACCTCCAAAGACATGCACCTGGGGATAGGCCCCTCCCACCTCCAAAGACATGCACCTGGGGATAGGCCCCTCCCACCTCCAAAGACATGCACCTGGAGATAGGCCCCTCCCACCTCCAAAGACATGCACCTGGGGATAGGCCCCTCCCACCTCCAAAGACATGCACCTGGGGATAGGCCCCTCCCACCTCCAAAGACATGCACCTGGGGATAGGCCCCTCCCACCTCCAAAGACATGCACCTGGGGATTGGTTGATTGGCAACACTAAATTGTCCTATCCATCCACTTTTACCGCTTGTCCCTTTTGGGGTTGCATTCTATTTCGTAAATAAAAGTCTGCTTACAGCGGAGACAATGTGAGGTCCTCTACTCTGCCCAAAAAAACTCCCAAAATATTCAATTTACATTTGGTGACTTCAATATTAAGAAGTATTAGTGATATTGTTGTTATAAGCGCTAACGCAGACAAGTTTTTTATAGTGGCGCCCAAAGTCAACATTTGTCGACCGATCAGCTGCTTTTCCGTTTCCTTGCCCGTCAAACTTTATTGTAGATCATAGATCATGCATCTCACCTGGACAGTAGAAGGAGGAGGAAGTATTCCAACAAGTTGGTACACTTTGACAGCCAATTTAAGACTTGGCAAGAACGACACAGAAAAAGGCTTGGTTCCAACCCCCTTTTTCTTTGCGAGGATCAGGAGTCATTCTTTATCAAAATAGAAATATATGAACATCCTAGCAGTCAGCATCCTAATGGCAGATTGGACATTGACATTGTACAGTAAGTGATGTTTTATTATGTTTGTTGGTTCTCATGAAGTCTGCAGTGAGAAATAATCAGTGATGTTGAAGAAAAAGGCGACCGTCGTCATGCGTTTTTGAAATTAATGTGCTGCGTATGCTTAAAATGATCAGAGTACATAAATATCAAATGTTGTTATAAATGCTTCTGTTATCATGTATCATCATGTATATAAAATCTTATTGGAGGTGTTTGGGTGTTTTTAAGGGCTTTAGCATTAGCGCTTATAACAACAATATCACTAAAAGGTTGGAGTGCCATCTCCGGGGTGGGGAGGAGACCCTGCCCCAAGTGGAGGAGTTCAAGTACCTAGGAGTCTTGTTCACGAGTGAGGGAAGAGTGGATCGTGAGATCGACAGGCGGATCGGTGCGGCGTCTTCAGTAATGCGGACGTTGTACCGATCCGTTGTGGTGAAGAAGGAGCTGAGCCGGAAGGCAAAGCTCTCAATTTACCGGTCGATCTACGTTCCCATCCTCACCTATGGTCATGAGCTTTGGGTCATGACCGAAAGGATAAGATCACGGGTACAAGCGGCCGAAATGAGTTTGGGTCTCTCCCTTAGAGATAGGGTGAGAAGCTCTACCATCCGGGAGGAACTCAAAGTAAAGCCGCTGCTCCTTCACATGGAGAGGAGCCAGATGAGGTGGTTCGGGCATCTGGTCAGGATGCCACCCGAACGCCTCCCTAGGGAGGTGTTTAGGGCACGTCCAGCTGGTAGGAGGCCACGGGGAAGACCCAGGACACGTTGGGAAGACTATGTCTCCCGGCTGGCCTGGGAACGCCTCGGGATCCCCCGGGAAGAGCTAGACGAAGTGGCTGGGGAGAGGGAAGTCTGGGTTTCCCTGCTTAGGCTGTTGCCCCCGCGACCCGACCTCGGATAAGCGGAAGATGATGGATGGATGGATAGGCAAAATAGGGCAAGTTGCCATTTTAAATTAATTGTAATTGTGACAAATATAGACTATTTTCAAAAAAAATTTGTTCTGTTCAACTACTAATGGTAATAAGGTAGCCAGTGGTGTTATTATTGTTTTTGCTTTAAAAAACGTGACTGTGAAGAAGTATTTAAAAAAACTAAAAAAAACGCTAAACTGCACAAAATTCCAATTGTTCTTCACGGACAAAGTTGTCATTTCATATAATGAAGCAATGCTCAAGTTCAGAATTGGTTGAGTGGAAAATAAGACACAAATACATATTTACATGCAGACAGCTTCCTTTATTTAGTAGAAAGAAGGTGTTTCAGTTTCAAATGTGTTGCACTAACATTCAACAACTGAACAGAGTAGGAGAAAAAACATATTTGATAGTCAACCCAGAAACACAAAGTATTATATCTTCTGAGTACACTCGCTGTGATGAGTGAAAGACATTGTTATAGAAGATAAGATGATATGGTTTGATTAGAAAGTGTGGTCACAGCACGCCTCTCTGATGCAAACGTATGGAAATAGGTAAGTACAGTCCTCACCTTCCCATGATTCTAGAAAAAAAAAAGTTTTCAGAGTGACATTACAGCTAATCTCTAATAAATTAGATTCATTGATTATACTTATACCGGTGGTGGCGTCAGAATCAATAACCACACATCCATCCGTAGGAAGCTCTGTTGGAAAGTCACTAAATCCGAAGGGTTTGCCATCAGTCCAAAGAAAGGTTCCCGTCTGGAAGTCAAAGTCACATTTGAATGAGTCACTCCTGAAGAGAACAACTGCATGCCATTTTATCTACTGCTCTTTTGTCACAATATTTTACATCTTGATTGTGTTACAAATATGATCAGCATGGTACAGTATCATTATGAAACCCTCAGCTCTACACCTCCTATTGTCACCTTTTTGCCCTGATTTAGTATGGAGGATACATTTATTTGATAGGTGACAATAAATTATTCCACTGACTAGGAGACAACTTTGACATTGTTAAATGTTTCACCTCAATGTGATCACTGAGTCCAATCCAGGCTTCCTCTACACCCGCCTCATTGACCAGGTCTTGAACGACGGAATTTTTCACCACACTGGTGATTGAGGCCAGATTCCCACCAAGAATGTTGCAGACACTCTAATGGTAGAAACAGAGTGGAAAAAGTAGATTAGATTCATTCCATCGTATAGTTGGAATATTTTGATAAATGAACAAACAGGTGGCTCAGCAGCCCCTGGTGTATAAATACTTTACGACTACATTGTGACATTCTTTCATACCTCTGCATCCAAAAAGGACCTTTCGTCATCTCTGACGATGTAACAGTGATCATCCAACTGAGTCCATCCCTCGGGACAGCAAACTTCTGCAACACAATTGTTATTTTCGGAATGAATAACATCAAATAAGTCATTGTTAATTGAAAAAAAAGTGCTCACGGCTACCAACCTCTGCTAGGACGAGACCACTGTGTAGAAGGTAAGAACAGAGCATTTACAAACATGAAGACAGCAGACAATGCAAGAAAATAATACATGTTTATTGAAGTCAGCAGGTGAGATTGTGACTTACAGCTCCGGTCATCAGTCCACTGATCCCACAAAGGAGGAAAAACATGCGAGGAGAAAACGCCATCTGTGCAAGGATAGACAAACACTATTATATTGAACACGCCGTCAAATAGACTTCGAAAAGTCGCTTTTAAAGTTGTAGTGTGTTACCTTTGAAGTTTTCAGGGCTGTTGGATGCTGAACAACTAAGAGCCATCCTTTTATTTGCTAGCTTGACGCAGCCCTGGAATGATCTGTATGTTAATTATGGACAGGAGTCTGCAACAAGGAAATACTGAATAAAAGATAGTCACAAGTTGATGTAAATAATTGGTATAATTAACTTGAGCACAGTTTCACACCCAAACAATGAAACAAAGACACCATTGTTTTCCTCGTCAAAGTCTTTTTTTTTTACCATGAATTGATTAACGTGGACCCCGACTTAAACAAGTTGAAAAACTTATTCGGGTGTTACCATTTAGTGGTCAATTGTACGGAATATGTACTGTACTGTGCAATCTACTAATAAAAGTATCAATCAATCAATCAATTGTATGTACAGGATGCTTCACCTTATGTGGAACATACAATGTGGGACTATCTTGGTTGGAACTTTGCTTCAACATTGCATGGAAGTCAGTCACAGTCGTTCTCAGGATCGGCAGACCGGGGCGATGGTCTCCCTGTTCGTGAAGGTTGAAGGGTTTCTGTGCACACATTATGCACAGGCAGTGATCACATCACACAGCAGTGGTAGTTAGAGCCATGTGCATCAAAACAAACCTCCATTGAACTTTAGATAAAACTGAGCTAACACCAATGTCCCCGAAGCCCACCCGTGTCCAATAACTTATGTCCTGAGTTTGTAGCAATAAAACAATCTACTGATATGTGCCAATGTGGAATAGTCTTACTACCAAATTCCTTGACCCAGACACATGCAATGAAGGTTTAGACTTTGTGCTTTTCCAAGTTTTGTTTTGTTGTGTAGAATGGCGTCTGGGGCACAATAGTTGGATATGTCTGGGAACGTATAATCCTTGATATCACTTGACGAATATTTTTTAGATAAACCGTAGAGATCTATTTCATGCACAGTTTTATTTTTTGCCCGTATCTGTTTGAAACAAAAATATATACTCATTTAGTTCGCGAGCTGCTGGCTGTAAAACCACCATCTTGTCTTGGTTGACCACCACTGGTTTTCACTTCCGGGAAGAAGTCACGTGACGGAATACAAGCAATAGCTGGAGAAAAACCCACGCAAGCACAGGGAGAACATGCAAACTCTACTTAAAGGAGCCAACAGGGATTCGTGCTGACATGCTAACCACGAAGCCATAGTGCAGCATGGATCCTTTCCAGACTTTGACAAGTATCAGTTTGAACAAAAAATACATCTTAGATCAAATGGGAAAGGAATGAAGTGTGTTTACTTGTCTTTTGATGATGGGCTTATAACACCTGCTTGTAGACAGTAAATTGTGGACCAATGACATCTGATTGTTGTCTTAAAATTAGGGCTGGGCAACGATTACAATTTTGAATCGAAGTTAATCGCACTATTTCTCCGATTAATCGCGATTAACTGCATTGTATACGCAAAGCCCAATAATGAATTCAAAAGTAGTGTGTAGTGCACCTTTATTGGAATATTCTCCCACATGAACAAAAGCGCCAAAACATTTGTTGTGCAAACACAATTTAAATCAGTCCTTGTTAAACAGTAGCAGTTAAATAGCATATTTGATGAAAATCAGCTCCAAAAATGTAAATACAAACATTGAAGCTTATTGCCACTGCCAGGGTATTTAAGTTATCCTGTTTGTTATGGAAAATAAATATAATCTACATACAAATCTCTGAGCCACAATCATAACATCTGAACAGGCAATTTCTGAGGTAACAGCAGAAACATTTTCTTTTATCATTGTCTTATGTTTAAAAAACCTATATTATAGGTAGTGGGCTGTTTTAGGGAATTTTGGATCAAATTATCCGTAGTAGCAATATTAATAATGTTGTGTTTATTCTGCGTAGTGCACTTAAAATAATTATGACCATATCTAGGAATTGATATGATGGGAATTTTCCGATTGTTTGCTTGGTGCTTTGATAAACTGAAGGCATCATGTACATGGTACTATATTGTGATGTTATGAGCCAGGGAAAAAAAGAACTACCCTACCCAGCATGCAACAGGAGTGACGAGCATATAGGTTGTGTGTCGCCATGACGGCATCTTGTATGTTGTGATATGCACGCTCTGAAAGCAAACGTTAAGAACTCAGCCAACACTCCTGGTCTGCATTATTCATAAATAGACAGACAACACATATACTCCGCTGCTTCACAGGCCGCTGGATGTAGACGGCAAAGTATTCCCATGCTAGCTAGCACGCCTCATTCAGTCCAAAACGGCCCGATCTATCCACATCCAGAATTGTCTGGCGGTCGTAAGTGATCCCGGAGTGACCACGCTGTAAGCCAGCCAGGAAATTTGCAGAATTGTACGGTATTTTTTGCCAAATGTTGCATCTTTGCCAAGAGCCCCTCGACGCCATCTTGTTAAGAAAAGGCGTTAACAAAATAAAAGCATGTAAACAACATACGCAAACGTGCGATAAAATAATTGTCGGAGTTAATAGATTGATGAGTTAACGCGTAATTAACGCATTAATTTGCCCACCCCTACTTAAAATACAATCAAAACACCCACACTCAAAACAAGTTGTCAATCCTCAATTAAAGTCTGGAAGTGGAGTAGAAACAAGTGTCAGTGAAGGAGACCAAAATATGATTTACTTGCAAATACAGACATTAGGGATGAAGGTGCTTGTTCCAGCTGTGCATTGTTGGACTGACCTAAACCACAGATGTTGCCTTCAGCTTTTTGTGGAGTTTTTGATGAAATGCCTCACCTGTCTGTTTAATCTGTGTGTAATTGCTGAGCAATCACTCACACAAAGGGTGATTACTGTCATTCAGATGTCTTTTCTCAGCACATCAAATCTGGTTTGGACAGAAAGTTTGCCAACTTCTGTCTTTCATGTTGTGCACTTCCAGCATCTGCAGCCGGGAATCTTTCCACTCTTTTACAAGTATCAGTTTGAACAAAAAATATATCCAAGATGTCTGTTTTCAGCACATCAAATCTAAAAAGAGCCCGTAGATCTGGTTTGGAGAGAAAGTTTGCCAACTTCTGTCTTCCACGTTGTGCACTTCCAGCATCTGAGTCAGAGCTCTCAACAATGGCTGAGATGTAATGCCATCACAATCAAAATGCTTCCCACAAAAACACGGCATTGTTTTAAGGTCGTTACATGAAGTTTATTTTTTATTTAATACCATTCAGAATCCTTTCAACAAAACTATTAAACATTTATCTCAAGGTTCCTTTTAAATAGGACAAGAAAAGACTTGGCAAAAGTTGGTACTGAAAACGTCCTTTTGGCAAAACCAAGGTGAGGTTGGTGTCAATTTGCAGAAAAAAGAAACAAAAAATTGTTTGTCGGACTATACAGGTGCACTTTAATCAATATGAAACATGTCTGAAAATATCACTTATTTCAGTTTTCAACAATTGAAAATGTGAATAGAAGGCATCCTCCCCATAGGGCGTACGCCCTCAGGAAGGAGATGAATACAATAACTGTAAGGCCTATGATTGGGAAGGGAATGTGTCTTCTTCTTGCTTCAAAGTTGATTCAGTTCAAGTGACTCGAGGGCAGGGATTGTCAAAGATCCATATTAGTATACTCCATCCATCCATCCATCATCTTCCGCTTATCCGAGGTCGGGTCGCGGGGGCAACAGCCTAAGCAGGGGAACCCAGACTTCCCTCTCCCCAGCCACTTCGTCTAGCTCTTCCCGGGGGATCCCGAGGCGTTCCCAGGCCAGCCGGGAGACATAGTCTTCCCAACGTGTCCTGGGTCTTCCCCGTGGCCTCCTACCGGTTGGACGTGCCCTAAACACCTCCCTAGGGAGGCGTTCGGGTGGCATCCTGACCAGATGCCCGAACCACCTCATCTGGCTCCTCTCCATGTGAAGGAGCAGCGGCTTTACTTTGAGTTCCTCCCGGATGGCAGAGCTTCTCACCCTATCTCTAAGGGAGAGACCCAAACTCATTTGGGCCGCTTGTACCCGTGATCTTATCATTTCGGTCATGACCCAAAGCTCATGACCATAGGTGAGGATGGGAACGTAGATCGACCGGTAAATTGAGAGCTTTGCCTTCCGGCTCAGCTCCTTCTTCACCACAACGGATCGATACAACGTCCGCATTACTGAAGATGCCGCAGTCGATCTCACCATCCACTCTTCCCTCACTCGTGAACAAGACTCCTAGGTACTTGAACTCCTCCACTTGGGGCAGGGTCTCCTCCCCAACCCGGAGATGGCACTCCACCCTTTTCCGGGAGAGAACCATGGACTCGGACTTGGAGGTGCTGATTCTCATTCCGGTCGCTTCACACTCGGCTGCGAACCGATCCAGCGAGAGCTGAAGATCCCCAGTCAGATGAAGCCATCAGGACCACATCATCTGCAAAAAGCAGAGACCTAATCCTGCGGTCACCAAACCGGAACCCCTCAACGCCTGGACTGCGCCTAGAAATTCTGTCCATAAAAGTTATGAACAGAATCGGTGACAAAGGACAGCCTTGGCGGAGTCCAACCCTCACTGGAAATGTGTTCGACTTACTGCCGGCAATGCGGACCAAGCTCTGGCACTGATCGTATATACATTTATTTTGTTTTGGAAAACTGGTTTGCTTGTGTAATTTTCTGCAACGACGGGCCCGTTTGTTCTTCTGACTGACTCTAACCACACAATAACTTGTGTACCGCCCTGCTGTCAGTGTTTCACAGCAGGCAGGTACGCTCCAGAAAAAAAAAAATATATAGACAGGAAATATTTATTCTGGTGGCCATGAATAATATCACAGCCCTTGTTTTTAACATTAAAAAACATGTATTGATGTACACTTTGTGCTGTGTGGGTGCATGGTAGATTTTAAAGTACCATTGATTATTGTTACCCCACACTTTGCTTGTTTGAGTTCATGTTTGTAAAACACCGCCATCTTGTGGATAAAAATGTTCATTGCAGATAACCTGTTTATGTCCGATGGTGTTAGTAAGTAAGTAAGCAGGGTCATAACTAGGATTTGACAAAAACCAAAAAAATAAAATCAAAATACTAATCTCTGTCCCTTGCTTTGTCTCTCGCTCTGTTTATATCAACATGTAGAAACATTTAAAATAGAATTAAATAATTGAATCAACAAAACATAAGCAGCTCGAGTAACAGTTTGGGTTTAATATTGTACTTTGGTTTATTGTTACATTTAGGCAAATCAATTCCTTTATGATTGCCATAGAAAACCGCTGTGGTCAAAAAGTATTCCTTATTAAAAAGTCTGCGGGCTATAGAGCGTTTTCCGTTCGGGCTCCAGTACTCTGGAATGCCCTCCCGGTAACAGTTCGAGATGCTACCTCAGTAGAAGCATTTAAGTCTCACCTTAAAACTCATTTGTATACTCTAGCCTTTAAATAGACCTCCTTTTTAGACCAGTTGATCTGCCGCTTCTTTTCTTTCTCCTATGTCCCCCCCTCCCTTGTGGAGGGGGTCCAGTCCGATGACCATGGATGAAGTACTGGCTGTCCAGAGTCGAGACCCAGGATGGACCGCTCGCCTGTATCGGTTGGGGACATCTCTACGCTGCTGATCCGCCTTCCCTTGGGATGGTTTCCTGTGGACGGGACTCTCGCTGCTGTCTTGGATCCGCTTGAACTGAACTCTCGCGGCTGTGTTGGAGCCACTATGGATTGAACTTTCACAGTATCATGTTAGACCCGCTCGACATCCATTGCTTTCGGTCCCCTAGAGGGGGGGGGGGGGGGGTTGCCCACATCTGAGGTCCTCTCCAAGGTTTCTCATAGTCAGCATTGTCACTGGCGTCCCACTGGATGTGAATTCTCCCTGCCCACTGGGTGTGAGTTTTCCTTGCCCTTTTGTGGGTTCTTCCGAGGATGTTGTAGTCGTAATGATTTGTGCAGTCCTTTGAGACATTTGTGATTTGGGGCTATATAAATAAACATTGATTGATTGATTGATCCTTCACATTCTGGAGCCTTGAAAAAAATGAATAAAAAATACATAGTGGATTGCTCACTTGCAGAATAAGTTTGAACCAGATTATATGCTAAATAGTCTGCATGCAGTCAGAACTTTGACTGGTTGGCTAATAATATAAGATTAACCTAAAAAAAAATGACAAGTTAGAGTTACATTTTTGATCGGACAATAAGTGAATATAATGCATAGACAATACATTTATCTGCATTATATGTATGCATATGATCTACAATGACAGTAGTTGTACAATATTTCTTTAATTGGAACTGTACAATGTGTAGTAAATGGTCTGTATTCATACTATACCTGGAATGGTACCCGAAGTGCTTTACAATATACATCCCCTTTACACATTCACATACACATTCACAAGCTGATGGCAAAGTATAGGTAGAAATGATCCAAAAAATAATATGTACATGCTAAAAATGCATTGCAACATGGGACTAGCTATCTGCAATGTGGCATCATTTGAAGAGACTATAAAGTAGGACTTAAATGGACTTCCGGTGAGGCATCAACTGTATAGAGCAGGGGTGCCCATTACGTCGATCGTGAGCTAGCAGTCGACCACGGGGGGTGTGTCAGTCCATCTCCAGCCAGGCTTTTAAAAAAAATAGACCTAAAAATGAGTGATCATCAATCTTCACCAAGACGTCACTTAAATGACATTCACGGTACCGGAGGGTCTTGTGAGATGACGCTGGCTGCTGCAAGATCATTATTATGAAAATATGACCGAGAGGAAGGCGAGAAACACTTTTTATTTCAACAGACTCTCGCGCCGTACCTTCCGTCAAAACTCTAAAGGCCGACTGCACATTTCCTATCTTCACAATAAAAGCCCTGCTTCATGCTGCCTGCGCTAACTAAATACAGAGTCTGGGAAAACTGGCGTGCACAAGCGATCCCTCAGAAAGCTGGCGTGCACATCACTTGTGCACGCCAGCTTTCCGAGACTCTTATTTTGTTACCGCAGGCAGCATGAAGCAGGGCTTTTATTGTGAAGATAGGAAATGTGCAGTCGGCCTTTAGAGTTTTGACGGAAGGGACGGCGCGAGAGTCTGTTGAAATAAAAAGTGTTTCTCGCCTTCCTCTCTGTCATTTTTTCATAATAATGAACTGGCAGCAGCCAGCGTCATCTCACAAGACCCTCGGGTGCCGTGAATGTCAATCAAGCAAGCTACGGAATTTGCCGCCAATGTTTTTCTTGTAAAGTGTATGGAAGCTGGATGAATTAGATGCCAAAAACCAACCACTTTCATGTGGTATTGTACAGAAAGGGCAACTTTTTTTTCTCCTCCATTTGAAAATGTGGGCGTTATCATCATTACTGTCTGATTCCAATCAATGCAAGTCATCAGAATCAGGTAATACACCAACTTATATTCTTGTCTTTGTGAAAGAAAGACATCTATATGTGTTACACATGCTTGTATTATCATTAAACACATTTAACTTGTTTACAAAAATGTCTCTTTCATAAATAAATGAATATAAATGATATATATAAATGAGGTAGATCCCCTCGAGTTGGTCAATTGAAAAGTAGCTCGCCTGCAGAAAAAGTGTGGGCACCCCTGGTCTAGGGCGTGCTTAGCGGGGGCTCAGTGGAATAGTGAGCCTTATGTTTTATTGGCACTTTTGCTAACACCAGCCGTCAACTCTACAACACTTTTACTGACATGTCCTGCATGTTTTCTTTGTTTTCATTGCGGGATGTCAGGCCGAAAGAAAAATCCGACCAGCCAGGCCGCACCAAGCCCCGCATCCAGACACTGATCCACTCGGTCCTTTTTGTAAGCACGACTCGGAACATGAACAAAATGCAAGCCGACGTCCTGGACAATCTTAAATCCGTTGTCAGAGGAGAGGTAGCAGCCGTTATGGAACCATTTGAGAGAATTCTCTTGTCCCATAGTGGGGCCACCGCCAGCCTGGAGCTCCCTGCCAATGCCATTGCTAACGAACTAAACGACCGCCGTACTAGCATCAACAAGTTAACTGCCATCGTAGATCTCCTCTCTAAAAAGATGATCTAGAGGTCCGCTTGAGGTGGAATAATATCCGAGTGCTGGGCCTCCCTGAGTGCTGTGAGTTTCCCCGTCCTACTAAGTTCATCGCTACGTCCTTGCAGGATGTGCGAAAGCTCAACAGACCTGCTGCATTGCTTCCACGGTTACGGACGGGCAGCGTGTTCAGGCACCGACTCTCACTCAGCCGGCAAAAATCAGGTGAGTTTTTCGACACACAATTGAGAAACAGAGTTTGCCTCATGTACTTGCTTTGCGGACTCATCGGGCTACAAACAGAACCATGTGTGGGTCTGGTCGGCATGTGTGGTGGATTAAACGATAACGTTGCCTAAATTCGTTTTTTATTTGGGTAAGTAAAAAAAGGGGGGAGTACCTTTTAAGTTCGAACAAGTAAGAAGAGTAATGAGCGATGAAGTGAAAGTGAAAGTTAAACCTAGGATGGTCGAGCATTTTGTTTAAATGCTGAATGGCACCGCACAGACAGAAAAGAGAATCAATCCCTATTCTAAGGATCGGTAAGACAGAGGTGAATGAGTAATTGGTTGCGAGAATATAACTATATAATCATAGCATAATTGGAGTTGAAAACCTGCGCAGGTTTCATATTTTTAAGTGGAAGATGAAAGCTCAGATGGAGTTAACGTGGGCTCCGTGATTTATGGCACCTGTTGTAACAGCGGGTACACTTACGTTGTTTTTTTATTTGTGAGGTTACAGACTCTCATCTTTGTTATGTCTTTTATGTTTAATTTGTGGACTATTCTCCAGAAGGGAGCGGTTGTCTTTGGAATTTTATTTAGTATTCGCCTGAGGTAACGGCAGGACTCAGCTATTTTATTTTGGTCTGTAGATTACTCCCCACGCTCTAAGGTACAGCCCCCGCACTTCTCTATTTATTCGGGAGTTCCCTAGTTAACATCACTAAGGCTGCTTCTGAAGGGAGGAGTAATGCAAGCAGCTCCAGTAGACACAAAACGTGATTATTCCGAAGGGAAATGTGCTGACACTCATTTTTTTGCCCTTTCTCTGTTTTGTCTGCGTTGAGGTACTCAAAGTCCGCCCTTGGCTGTCAGAAGGCTGTAAGACACAAACTACTGCTGCGAGGCAACTTGCAGTGGAAGATAACAAGTTGTGTGCCTTTGCACGGATAGAAAAGTACAACTTGAGCACAATAGATAATAACTATAGCAACGGCCTTAAAGCACAAGAGTTGTGTGATAACTTATACATAATTATTCTAACATTTCCCTCCTCTTTATCACATAACTTCCCCAAAATCTTCTTATCCCTAATAACTTTTTCTTGCAATTTTCATTTTATAGTTAATTTCTGGAAACAGATCAGGTAGGTATCCTCGTCATCAGATTCATCTTCCTTGTCGTCCGCCAGGTGGTGCATCTGAACAGTTTTTATCATCTGCTGGGCTAATCGCTGTGGTGATCAGACGGTTAAGCAGAGAACGCAGGCAGGGAATAAAACAACATCCACACAACGTCAGTTTTGCTGCAAACACAGTTATAGATACTAGAATTGATAATACCAAGGACTTGTATCTGCCGAACACATCCAACCACCCATCCCACATAGATGTATCTATTCCAGAGTGTTCTTTCATTTTACCCTTGAGTGCTTTGGTCAGGCTATCTTCTGCATCAGTGTTGTTTGGTATGAATGCGCAACACTGTTCACCAAATATTGCGTACACACCTCCATGCAAGACTTACCAGCATGGTAAGTCTTGTACCATTTGCCAATCCCCCTGGGGATGGTTGCTTTTTTACAAGAAATATTGGGGTATTACATTGTGAATCCTCACATTCTATTGTAACTCCTGCTTTTATTAAAACTTCTATTAAAGGTTTTATTCCTTCTAATGTATCCGGTTTTAGTGGATATTGTTTCATGCATAGTCTATCAATCAATCAATCAATGTTTACTTATATAGCCCTAAATCACTAGTGTCTCAAAGGGCTGCACAAACCACTACGACAAACCACATAAGGGCAAGGAAAACTCACACCCAGTGGGACGTCGGTGACAATGATGACTATGAGAACCTTGGAGAGGAGGAAAGCAATGGATGTCGAGTGGGTCTAACATGATACTGTGAAAGTTCAATCCATAATGGATCCAACACAGTCGCAAGAGTCCAGTCCAAAGCGGATCCAACACAGCAGCGAGAGTCCCGTTCACAGCGGAGCCAGCAGGAAACCATCCCAAGCGGAGGCGGATCAGCAGCGCAGAGATGTCCCCAGCCGATACACAGGCAAGCAGTACATGGCCACCGGATCCGACCGGACCCCCTCCACAAGAGAGAGTGGGACATAGGAGAAAAAGAAAAGAAACGGCAGATCAACTGGTCCAAAAAGGGAGTCTATTTAAAGGCTAGAGTATACAAATGAGTTTTAAGGTGAGACTTAAATGTTTCTACTGAGGTGGCATCTCGAACTGTTACCGGAGGGCATTCCAGAGTACTGGAGCCCGAAATGAAAACGCTCTATAGCCCGCAGACTTTTTTTGGGCTTTGGGAATCACTAATAAGCCGGAGTCCTTTGAACGCAGATTTCTTGCCGGGACATATGGTGCAATACAATCGGCAAGATAGGATGGAGCTAGACCGTGTAGTATTTCATACGTAAGTAGTCTATATTATGTTCTTGATCTGATTTGTACTGGTTGTATATTTTTTTAATTTTGCCCACGATAGTGGGTCCTGACCATAATTACTTGTTATTTGATCTAAAAAATACTTCTGCTTCAGTCGGCAGCAGATGTCAGTTTTTTCGCGTAAATGAAGTAGTCGTTTCCTTGCAGCTCTCACCTGCCTTGTCACCCTCGTCCTGCTCTGTCCAATCCTGCATAGTGATCCAAAGTGTTCTCCTCTCTGGTCGGGAATTTAATAAACTGCCTATTCTTGGGTAATTCCTGGCTGAAATTTCCCTCGTTAAAGTCACCAAGCACGTTAACAAGAGAGTCCGGAAAAGACCGTTCTACATTTAAGATCTGGCCTGCAAGCGTGCGCTGAGCGTCACCACGCACGTCCACGCTGGGCGTTATGTAGGCAGTCACCAGAATAAAAGAAACAATCTCAGGTGGGGAGGAAATGGGCTTACAGTGAATGAAAAGATATACCAGAGCAGGAGAGCAGTGTTGGGATATCACCGTCAATCAATCAATCAATGTTTATTTATATAGCCCTAGAAATATAGCCCTAGATCACAAGTGTCTCACGTCTGTACACCACTTGTTGTTGATGAAGAAGCAGACTCCACCGCCTCTTGTTTTGTCGGAGAGCCCCGCGTCTCGGTCCACGCAGAGAAGATGAAAGCCCTCCAGTTGAACCACGCTGTCCGGGACACTCGTGCTCAGCCACGTCTTCTTGAAGCACAAAACACAAGATGAGGAAAAGTCCTTGTTTCTTGTCATCAGCAACGCTAGCTTGTCCATCTTGATGTCTTGCCTAGAGTGTCCACAATAACCCACTGTTACTTCTCACAACTTTAATATGGAGTGATCGCCTAATGGAGATCACCCCCACACACTCTCACGTTCACACCTTTCACACCCGTTTTATAGAAATTTCAGTTTGTACGGACTCCGCCGTCCTTCAGAAAATTGGCCTCTTCAGTTTTCGAATTTTTCCGTTTTGCCCAAATTTTACGGTATTTTCAGTTATTGCGGACTCGCCGTCCTTCCGATTCTTTGGTCTTTTTACCTGTTAGAGTCATGGATTTACAGGGTTTGTCTATGCGTCGAAATCCTCAGTCACACGCTTTTAATATTGGCGCCTTTAGTTTTAGAATTTTCAGTTTTGCATGATTTTACGGAATTTTCAGTTTTTGCGGACTCCACCGTCCTTCTGATTCTTTGGTCTTTTTACCTGTCAGGGCGTAGGATTCACAGGGATTATCTACGCGCCATAACCCCCAGTCACACGCTTTTTCATATCAATCAATCAATCAATGTTTACTTATATAGCCCTAAATCACTAGTGTCTCAAAGGGCTGCACAAACCACCACGACATCCTCGGTAGGCCCACATAAGGGCAAGGAAAACTCACACCCAGTGGGACGTCGGTGACAATGATGACTATGAGAACCTTAGAGAGGAGGAAAGCAATGGATGTCGAGCGGGTCTAACATGATACTGTGAAAGTTCAATCCACAATGGATCCAACACAGTCGCGAGAGTCCAGTCCAAAGCGGATCCAACACAGCAGCGAGAGTCCCGTTCACAGCGGAGCCAGCAGGAAACCATCCCAAGCGGAGGCGGATCAGCATCGCAGAGATGTCCCCAGCCGATACACAGGCGAGCAGTACATGGCCACCGGATCGGACCGGACCCCCTCCACAAGGGAGAGTGGGACATAGAAGAAAAAGAAAAGAAACGGCAGATCAACTGGTCTAAAAAGGGAGTCTATTTAAAGGCTAGAGAATACAAATGAGTTTTAAGGTGAGACTTAAATGCTTCTACTGAGGTGGCATCTCGAACTGTTACCGGGAGGGCATTCCAGAGTACTGGAGCCCGAACGGAAAACGCTCTATAGCCCGCAGACTTTTTTTGGGCTTTGGGAATCACTAATAAGCCGGAGTCCTTTGAACGCAGATTTCTTGCCGGGACATATGGTACAATACAATCGGCAAGATAGGATGGAGCTAGACCGTGTAGTATTTTATACGTAAGTAGTAAAACCTTAAAGTCACATCTTAAGTGCACAGGAAGCCAGTGCAGGTGAGCCAGTATAGGTATATATGTATGTATATATGTATATAAAGGTATATACAGTACAGGCGTAATGTGATCAAACTTTCTTGTTCTTGTCAAAAGTCTAGCAGCCGCATTTTGTACTAACTGTAATCTTTTAATGCTAGACGTACTCACTGAAATCTGCGTTCCTCCCCCTTGTCCTCGGTTTTCCCATCAATCCTCAGATCCCAGCCGGAGAGAAGAAAACCATCTCCTCAATGGGGAGATGGTTGTTGTAGCCATGGTCTGTCTATATTCCCCCCTCCTGCTACATGTGTTGGAATCTGGGTCAAAGGACCAAGAAGATGTCAGGTTCTAACACCGAACTATCTATCAAACAAGACAACAAGCAAGGAATCAGGCAGAGACAGAGTTCAATTTTGCTCACAAGGAGAAACGTTTTGGGCTCTACTCTCAGTTACTGTCTCCCACCATGCTCTAAGGTACAGCCCCACGCGCTCCTCTATATATTCAGGAGTTCCCTTGTTAACATCACTGAGGCTGCCTCTAAAGGGAGGGGTCACACATTATGCAAAGCAGCTCCAGTACGCACAATACGTGACGGAATGTGCTGTGATTGCCTTGTCTCTGCTTTTTCTGCGTGCTGTTGCCTTATCTACGTTGAGGTCCTGGTACGCTCTTGGCTGCTAGTGGGTTAAAACAAAGAAAACATCTGCAACATGACCACCCTTCATATGCCGTGGAAGATAACAAGTTGTGTGCCTTGCATGAAGCAGAAAAGGTCACAATAGATAATAACAATATCAACGGCCTTTGAACAGAGTTGTGTGATAACTTATACATAATTAATATAACACATAGCAAAGCACATATACCAGGGGTCTCAAACTCAATTTACCTGGGTGCCACTGGGTGCAGAAACTGGGTGAGGCTGGGCCACAAGAAAAGATTTTTAATCAATCAATGAATGTTTATTTATATAGCCCCATATCACAAATGTCTCAAAGGACTGCACAAATCATTACGACTACAACATCCTCGAAGAACCACAAAAGGGCAAGGAAAACTCACACCCAGTGGGCAGGGAGAATTCACATCCAGTGGGACGCCAGTGACAATGCTGACTATGAGAAACCTTGGAGAGGACCTCAGATGTGGGCAACCCCCCCCCCCCCCCCCCCCCCCCCCTAGGGGACCGAAAGCAATGGATGTCGAGCGGTGTCTAACATGATACTGTGAAAGTTCAATCCATAGTGGCTCCAACACAGCCGCTGAGAGTTCATTCAAGCGGATCCAAGACAGCAGCGAGAGTCCGTCCACAGGAAACCATCTCAAGCGGAGGCGGATCAGCAGCGTAGAGATGTCCCCAACCGATACAGGCGAGCGGTCCATCCTGGATCTCGACTCCGACAGCCAGTACTTCATCCATGGTCATCGGACCGGACCCCTCCACAAGGGAGGGGGGGACATAGGAGAAAGAAAAGAAGCGGCAGATCAACTGGTCTAAAAAGGAGGTCTATTTAAAGGCTAGAGTATACAAATGAGTTTTAAGGTGAGACTTAAATGCTTCTACTGAGGTAGCATCTCGAACTGTTACCGGGAGGGCATTCCAGAGTACTGGAGCCCGAACGGAAAACGCTCTATAGCCCGCAGACTTTTTAATAAGGAAAACTTATTGACCACAGCGGTTTTCTATGGCAATCATAAAGGAATTGATTTGCCTAAATTTAACAATAAACCAAAGTACAATATTAAACCCAAACTGTTACTTGAGCTGCTTATGTTGTGTTGATTCAATTATTTAATTCTATTTTAAATGTTTCTACATGTTGATATAAACAGAGTGAGAGACAAAGCAAGGGACAAAGATTAGTATTTTGATTTGGTTTTTTTGGTTTTGTCAAATCCTAGTTATGACCCTGCTTACTTACTAACACCATTGGACATAAACAGGTTATCTGCAATGAGCATTTTTATCCACAAGATGGTGGTGTTTTACAAACATGAACTCAAACAAGCAAAGTGTGGGGTAACAATAATCAATGGTACTTTAAAATCTACCATGCACCCACACAGCACAAAGTGTACATCAATACATGTTTTTTAATGTTAAAAACAAGGGGTGTGATATTATTCATGGCCACCAGAATAAAAATGTCCTGTATATATTATTTTTTTCATGGAGCGTACCTGCCTGCTGTGAAACACTGACAGCAGGGCGGTACACAAGTTATTGTGTGGTTAGAGTCAGTCAGAAGAACAAACGGGCCCGTCGTTGCAGAAAATTACACAAGCAAACCAGTTTTCCAAAACAAAATAAATGTATATATGATCAGTGCCAGAGCTTGGTCCGCATTGCCGGCAGTAAGTCGGACACATTTCCAGTGAGGGTTGGACTCCGCCAAGCCTGTCCTTTGTCACCCATTCTGTTCATAACTTTTATGGACAGAATTTCTAGGCGCAGTCAAGGCGTTGAGGGGTTCTGGTTTGGTGACCGCAGGATTAGGTCTCTGCTTTTTGCAGATGATGTGGTCCTGATGGCTTCATCTGACCGGGATCTTCAGCTCTCACTGGATCAGTTTGCAGCGACCGGAATGAGAATCAGCACCTCCAAGTCCGAGTCCATGGTTCTCGCCCGGAAAAGGGTGGAATGCCATCTCCGGGTTGGGGAGGAGACCCTGCCCCAAGTGGAGGAGTTCAAGTACCTAGGAGTCTTGTTCACGAGTGAGGGAAGAATGGATCGTGAGATCGACAGGCGGATCGGTGCGGCGTCTTCAGTAATGCGGACGTTGTACCGATCCGTTGTGGTGAAGAAGGAGCTGAGCCGGAAGGCAAAGCTCTCAATTTACCGGTCGATCTACGTTCCCATCCTCACCTATGGTCATGAGCTTTGGGTCATGACCGAAAGGATAAGATCACGGGTACAAGCGGCCCAAATGAGTTTGGGTTTCTCCCTTAGAGATAGGGTGAGAAGCTCTGCCATCCGGGAGGAACTCAAAGTAAAGCCACTGCTCCTTCACATGGAGAGGAGCCAGATGAGGTGGTTCGGGCATCTGGTCAGGATGCCACCCGAACGCCTCCCTAGGGAGGTGTTTAGGGCACGTCCAACCGGTAGGAGGCCACGGGGAAGACCCAGGACACGTTGGGAAGACTATGTCTCCCGGCTGGCCTGGGAACGCCTCGGGATCCCCCGGGAAGAGCTAGACGAAGTGGCTGGGGAGAGGGAAGTCTGGGTTTCCCTGCTTAGGCTGCTGCCCCCGCGACCCGACCTCGGATAAGCAGAAGATGATGGATGGATGGAGTATACTAATATGGATCTTTGACAATCCCTGCCCTCGAGTCACTTGAACTGAATCAACTTTGAAGCAAGAAGAAGACACATTCCCTTCCCAATCATAGGCCTTACAGTTATTGTATTCATCTCCTTCCTGAGGGCGTACGCCCTATGGGGAGGATGCCTTCTATTCACATTTTCAATTGTTGAAAACTGAAATAAGTGATATTTTCAGACATGTTTCATATTGATTAAAGTGCACCTGTATAGTCCGACAAACATTTTTTTTTGTTTGTTTTTTCTGCAAATTGACACCAACCTCACCTTGGTTTTGCCAAAGGGACGTTTTCAGTACCAACTTTTGCCAAGTCTTTTCTTGTCCTATTTAAAAGGAACCTTGAGATACATTTTTAATGGTTTTATTGAAAGGATTCAGAATGGTATTAAATAAAAAATAAACTTCATGTAACGACCTTAAAACAATGCCGTGTTTTTGTGGGAAGCATTTTGATTGTGATGGCATTACATCTCAGCCATTGTTGAGAGTTCTGACTCAGATGCTGGAAGTGCACAACGTGCAAGACAGAAGTTGGCAAACTTTCTGTCCAAACCTGATCTACGGGCTCTTCTTGGATTTGATGTGCTGAGAAAAGACATCTGAATGACGTATAATCACCCTTTGTGTGAGTGATTGCTCAGCAATTACACACAGATTACACAGACAGGTGAGGCGTTTCATCAAAAACTCCACAAAAAGCTGAAGACAACATCTGTGGTTTAGGTCAGTCCAACAATGCACAGCTGGAACAAGCACCTTCATCCCTAATGTCTGTATTTGCAAGTAAATCATATTTTGGTCTCCTTCACTGACACTTGTTTCTACTCCACTTCCAGACTTGAATTGAGAATTGACAACTTGTTCTGAGTGTGGGTGTTTTGATTGTATTTTAAGTAGGGGCGGGCAAATTAATGCGTTAATTACGCGTTAACTTATCGATCTATTAACTCCGACAATTATTTTATCGCACGTTTGCGTATGTTGTTTACATGCTTTTATTTTGTAAACACCTTTTCTTAACAAGATGGCATCGAGGGGCTCTTGGTAAAGATGGAACATTTGGCAAAAATACCGGACAATTCTGCAAATTTCATGGCTGGCTTACAGCGTGGTCACTCCGGGATCACTTACGACCGCCAGACAATTCTGGATGTGGATAGATCGGGCCGTTTTGGACTGAATGACGCGTGCTAGCTAGCATGGGAATACTTTGCCGTCTACATCCAGCGGCCTGTGAAGCAGCGGAGTATATGTGTTGTCTGTCTATTTATGAATAATGCAGACCAGGAGTGTTGGCTGAGTTCTTAACGTTTACTTTCAGAGCGTGTATATCACAACATACAAGATGCCGTCATGGCGACACAACCTATATGCTCGTCACTCCTGTTGCATGCTGGGTAGGGTAGTTCTTTTTTTCCCTGGCTCATAACATCACAATATAGTACCATGTATATGATGCCTTCAGTTTATCAAAGCACCAAGCAAACAATTGGAAAATTCCCATCATATCAATTCCTAGATATGGTCATAATTATTTTAAGTGCACTACGCAGAATAAACACAACATTATTAATATTGCTACTACGGATAATTTGATCCAAAATTCCCTAAAACAGCCCACTACCTATAATATAGGTTTTTTAAACATAAGATCTTTGATAAAAAAAAATGTTTCTGCTGTTACCTCAGAAATTGCCTGTTCAGATGTTATGATTGTGGCTCAGAGATTTGTATGTAGATTATATTTATTTTCCATAACAAACAGGATAACTTAAATACCCTGGCAGTGGCAATAAGCTTAAATGTTTGTATTTACATTTTTGGAGTTGATTTTCATCAAATATGCTATTTAACTGCTACTGTTTAACAAGGACTGATTTAAATTGTGTTTGCACAACAAATGTTTTGGCACTTTTGTTCATGTGGGAGAATATTCCAATAAAGGTGCACTACACACTACTTTTGAATTCATTATTGGGCTTTGCGTATACAATGCAGTTAATCGCGATTAATCGGAGAAATAGTGCGATTAACTTCGATTCAAAATTGTAATCGTTGCCCAGCCCTAATTTTAAGACAACAATCAGATGTCATTGGTCCACAATTTACTGTCTACAAGCAGGTGTTATAAGCCCATCATCAAAAGACAAGCAAACACACTTCATTCCTTTCCCATTTGATCTAAGATGTATTTTTTTGTTCAAACTGATACTTGTCAAAGTCTGGAAAGGATCCATGCTGCACTATGGCTTCATGGTTAGCATGTCAGCACGAATCCCTGTTGGCTCCTTTAAGTAGAGTTTGCATGTTCTCCCTGTGCTTGCGTGGGTTTTTCTCCAGCTATTGCTTGTATTCCGTCACGTGACTTCTTCCCGGAAGTGAAAACCAGTGGTGGTCAACCAAGACAAGATGGTGGTTTTACAGCCAGCAGCTCGCGAACTAAATGAGTATATATATTTTTTCAAACAGATACGGGCAAAAAATAAAACTGTGCATGAAATAGATCTCTACGGTTTATCTAAAAAATATTTGTCAAGTGATATCAAGGATTATACGTTCCCAGACATATCCAACTATTGTGCCCCGGACGCCATTCTACACAACAAAACAAAACTTGGAAAAGCACAAAGTCTAAACCTTCATTGCATGTGTCTGGGTCAAGGAATTTGGTAGTAAGACTATTCCACATTGGCACATATCAGTAGATTGTTTTATTGCTACAAACTCAGGACATAAGTTATTGGACACGGGTGGGCTTCGGGGACATTGGTGTTAGCTCAGTTTTATCTAAAGTTCAATGGAGGTTTGTTTTGATGCACATGGCTCTAACTACCACTGCTGTGTGATGTGATCACTGCCTGTGCATAATGTGTGCACAGAAACCCTTCAACCTTCACGAACAGGGAGACCATCGCCCCGGTCTGCCGATCCTGAGAACGACTGTGACTGACTTCCATGTAATGTTGAAGCAAAGTTCAATCAATATTTATTTATATAGCCCTAAATCACAAATGTCTCAAAGGACTGCACAAATCATTACGACTACAACATCCTCGGAAGAACCCACAAAAGGGCAAGGAAAACTCACACCCAGTGGGCAGGGAGAATTCACATCCAGTGGGAAGCCAGTGACAATGCTGACTATGAGAAACCTTGGAGAGGACCTCAGATGTGGGCAACCCCCCCCTCTAGGGGACCGAAAGCAATGGATGTCGAGCGGGTCTAACATGATACTGTGAAAGTTCAATCCATAGTGGCTCCAACACAGCCGCGAGAGTTCAGTTCAAGCGGATCCAAGACAGCAGCGAGAGTCCCGTCCACAGGAAACCATCTCAAGCGGATCAGCAGCGTAGAGATGTCCCCAACCGATACAGGCGAGCGGTCCATCCTGGGTCCCGACGAGCGGTCCATCCTGGGTCTCGACTCTGGACAGCCAGTACTTCATCCATGGTCATCGGACCGGACCCCCTCCACAAGGGAGGGGGGGACATAGGAGAAAGAAAAGAAGCGGCAGATCAACTGGTCTAAAAAGGAGGTCTATTTAAAGGCTAGAGTATACAGATGAGTTTTAAGGTGAGACTTAAATGCTTCTACTGAGGTAGCATCTCGAACTGTTACCGGGAGGGCATTCCAGAGTACTGGAGCCCGAACGGAAAACGCTCTATAGCCCGCAGACTTTTTTTGGGCTCTAGGAATCACTAATAAGCCGGAGTCTTTTGAACGCAGATTTCTTGCCGGGACATATGGTACAATACAATCGGCAAGATAGGCTGGAGCTAGACCGTGTAGTATTTTATACGTAAGTAGTAAAACCTTAAAGTCACATCTTAAGTGCACAGGAAGCCAGTGCAGGTGAGCCAGTATAGGTATATATGTATGTATATATGTATATAAAGGTATATACAGTATAGGTATATATGTATGTATATAAAGGTATATACAGTACAGGCGTAATATGATCAAACTTTCTTGTTCTTGTCAAAAGTCTAGCAGCCGCATTTTGTACCAACTGTAATCTTTTAATGCTAGACATGGGGAGACCCGAAAATAATACGTTACAGTAATCGAGACGAGACGTAACAAACGCATGGATAATGATCTCGGCGTCCTTAGTGGACAAAATGGAGCGAATTTTAGCGATATTACGGAGATGAAAGAAGGCCGTTTTAGTAACGCTTTTAATGTGTGACTCAAAGGAGAGAGTTGGGTCGAAGATAATACCCAGATTTTTTACCGAGTCACCTTGTTTTATTATTTGGTTGTCAAATGTTAAAGTTGTATTATTAAATAGAGGTCGGTGTCTAGCAGGACCGATAATCAGCATTTCCGTTTTTTTGGCATTAAGTTGCAAAAAGTTAGCGGACATCCATTGTTTAATTTCATTAAGACACGCTTCCAACTGACTACAGTCCGGCGTGTTGGTCAGCTTTAGGGGCATGTCCAACGAAGATAGTCCCACATTGTATGTTCCACGTAAGGTGAAGCATCCTGTACATACAAAAAAAAAGACTTTGACGAGGAAAACAATGGTGTCTTTGTTTCATTGGTTGGGTGTGAAACTGAGCTCAAGTTAATTATACCAATTATTTACGTCAACTTGTGACTATCTTTTATTCAGTATTTCCTTGTTGCAGACTCCTGTCCATAATTAACATACAGATCATTCCAGGGCTGCGTCAAGCTAGCAAATAAAAGGATGGCTCTTAGTTGTCCCAGGTTCAGCATCCAACAGCCCTGAAAACTTCAAAGGTAACACACTACAACTTTACAAGCGACTTTTCGAAGTCTATTTGACGGCATGTTCAATATAATAGTGTTTGTCTATCCTTGCACAGATGGCGTTTTCTCCTCGCATGTTTTTCCTCCTTTGTGGGATCAGTGGACTGATGACCGGAGCTGTAAGTCACAATCTCACCTGCTGACTTCAATAAACATGTATTATTTTCTTGCATTGTCTGCTGTCTTCATGTTTGTAAATGCTCTGTTCTTACCTTCTACACAGTGGTCTCGTCCTAGCAGAGGTTGGTAGCCGTGACCACTTTTTTTTCAATTAACAATGACTTATTTGATGTTATTCAGTCCGAAAATAACAATTGTGTTGCAGAAGTTTGCTGTCCCGAGGGATGGACTCAGTTGGATGGTCACTGTTACATCTTCAGAGATGACGAAAGGTCCTTTTTGGATGCAGAGGTATGAAAGAATGTCACAATGTAGTCGTAAAGTATTTATACACCAGGGGCTGCTGAGCCACCTGTTTGTTCATTTATCAAAATATTCCAACTATACGATGGAATGAATCTAATCTACTTTTTCACTCTGTTTCTACCATTAGAGTGTCTGCAACATTCTTGGTGGGAATCTGGCCTCAATCACCAGTGCGGTGAAAAATTCCGTCGTTCAAGACCTGGTCAATGAGGCGGGTGCAGATGAAGCCTGGATTGGACTCAGTGATGCCATTGAGGTGAAACATTTAACAATGTCAAAGTTGTCTCCTAGTCAGTGGAATAATTTATTGGCACCTATCAAATAAATGTATCCTCCATACTAAATCAGGGCAAAAAGGTGACAATAGGAGGTGTAGAGCTGAGGGTTTCATAATGATACTGTACCATGCTGATAATATTTGTAACACAATCAAGATGTAAAATATTGTGACAAAAGAGCAGTAGATAAAATGGCATGCAGTTGTTCTCTTCAGGAGTGACTCATTCAAATGTGACTTTGACTTCCAGACGGGAACCTTTCTTTGGACTGATGGCAAACCCTTCGGATTTAGTGACTTTCCAACAACGCTTCCTACGGATGGATGTGTGGTTATTGATGCTGACGCCACCACCGGTATAAGTATAATCAGTGAATCTAATTTAGTTGCAATTAACTGTAATGTCACTCTGAAAACTTTTTTTTTTCTAGAATCATGGGAAGGGGAGTCCTGTACCGACCTATTTCCATACGTTTGCATCAGAGAGGCGTGCTGTGACCACACTTTCTAATCAAACCATATCATCTTATCTTCTATAACAATGTCTTTCACTCATCACAGCGAGTGTACTCAGAAGATATAATACTTTGTGTTTCTGGGTTGACTATCAAATATGTTTTTTCTCCTACGCTGTTCAGTTGTTGAATGTTAGTGCAACACATTTGAAACTGAAACACCTTCTTTCTACTAAATAAAGGAAGCTATCTGCATGTAAATATGTATTTGTGTCTTATTTTCCACTCAACCAATTCTGAACTTGAGCATTGCTTCATTATATGAAATGACAACTTTGTCCGTGAAGAACAATTGGAATTTTGTGCAATTTAGCGTTTTTTTTGTTTCTTTAAATACTTCTTCACAGTCACGTTTTTTAAAGCAAAAACAATAATAACACCACTGGCTACCTTATTACCATTAGTGGTTGAACAGAACAAATTTTAGGGGAAATAGTCTATATTTTTCACAGTTACAATTAATTTAAAATGGCAACCCGCCCTATTTTGCCTATAAAGCCCTTAAAAACACCCAAACACCTCCAATAAAAATTTTTATACATGATGATACATCAATCAATATTTATCAATCAATGTTTATTTATATAGCCCTAAATCACTAATGTCTCAAAGGACTGTACAAACCACTATGACTACGACATCCTCGGAAGAACCCGCATAAGGGCAAGGAAAACTTACACCCAGTGGGCAAGGAACATTTATAATGAGATTTGATATTTACATACTTAGATCATTTTAAGCATACGCAGCGCATCAATTTCAAAAACACATGACAACGGTCGCCTTTTTCTTCAACATCACTGATTGTGCGCATGCGTTGATCTAGACGGCCGCTGCTGCAGTTCGCTCCGTCTTTGTCTTTTTTTTTTGTTCTTTGTGCGTTCTGTACTTTTCTATACTTTTACATTTCAATCAATCAATCAATGTTTACTTATATAGCCCTAAATCACTAGTGTCTCAAAGGACTGCACAAACCACTACGACATCCTCGGTAGGCCCACATAAGGGCAAGGAAAACTCACACCCAGTGGGACGTCGGTGACAATGATGACTATGACAACCTTGGAGAGGAGGAAAGCAATGGATGTCGAGCGGGTCTACTGTGAAAGTTCAATCCATAATGGATCCAACACAGTCGTAAGAGTCCAGTCCAAAGCGGATCCAACACAGCAGCGAGAGTCCCCTTTTAAGAGGACGGGCAATATGCGCATGTGTAAAGTTAGGAGGACATGCCTCGTTTAGCGCAAAAAAGTCGTTTGGTTTAAGCCAGGTTTCGCTGAGACCGATGACGTTAAGATTGTTGTCTCTGATGATATCATTAACTAACAACGTATTGGGAGACAATGATCTTATGTTTAAAAAAACTATATTATAGGTAGTGGGCTGTTTTAGGGAATTTTTGATCAAATTATCCGTATTAGCAACATTAATAATGTTGTGTTTATTATACCCAGTGCATTTAGTATAATTACGACCATATCTAGGAATTGATACGACGGGAATTTTCCGATTGTTTGTTTGTTGCTTTGATAAACTGCGCGCATCATAGTTAGCCACCTCAGTAAAACACATGTCCAACTCTGAAACACTCAAAGCAGAAAAAACGTGTTCTAATTTAACTGACTCCTTACCCAGACCAGTAGTCTCGCATCTTCCATTTAAATCCGGCTTCAGGATGGAGGGAAGTGGTGCTCTTTGGGGATTAGCCTTCTGCTTTGTTTTTAGCCCCGCTCGGCATCCGCGTTTCCGATTACACCGCTGGCGTCTGCTCCGTAGACGGCCCCCGCTGCTACTATACTCCCCTGCTTTACAGGCCGCTGGATGTAGCCGCCGAAGTATTCCCGTGCTAGTTAGCGGATCCAACACAGCAGCGAGAGTCCCCTTTTAAGAGGACGGGCAATATGCGCATGTGTAAAGTTAGGAGGACATGCCTCGTTTAGCGCAAAAAAGTATTTTGGTTTAAGCCAGGTTTCGCTGAGACCGATGAAGTTAAGATTGTTGTCTCAGATGATATCATTAACTAACAACGTTTTGGGAGACAATGATCTTATGTTTAAAAAACCTATATTATAGGTAGTGGGCTGTTTTAGGGAATTTTTGATCAAATTACCCGTAGTAGCAATATTAATAAATTTGTGTTTATTATACCCAGTGCATTTAGTATAATTACGACCATATCTAGGAATTGATACGACGGGAATTTTCCGATTGTTTGTTTGTTGCTTTGATGAACTGCACGCATCATAGTTAGCCACCTCAGTAAAACACATGTCCAACTCTGAAACACTCAAAGCAGAAAAAACTTGTTCTAATTTAACTGACTCCTTACCCAGACCAGTAGTCTCGCATCTTCCATTTAAATCCGGCTTCAGGATGGAGGGAAGTGGTGCTCTGTGGGGATTAGCCTTCTGCTTTGTTTTTAGCCCCGCTCGGCATCCGCGTTTCCGATTACACCGCTGGCGTCTCCTCCGTAGACGGCCCCCGCTGCTACTATACTCCCCTGCTTCACAGGCCGCTGGATGTAGCCGCCGAAGTATTCCCGTGCTAGTTAGCGGATCCAACACAGCAGCGAGAGTCCCCTTTTAAGAGGACGGGCAATATGCGCATGTGTAAAGTTAGGAGGACATGCCTCGTTTAGCGCAAAAAAGTTGTTTGGTTTAAGCCAGGTTTCGCTGAGACCGATGACGTTAAGATTGTTGTCTCTGATGATATCATTAACTAACAACGTTTTGGGAGACAATGATCTTATGTTTAAAAAACCTATATTATAGGTAGTGGGCTGTTTTGGGGAATTTTTGATCAAATTATCCGTAGTGGCAATATTAATAATGTTGTGTTTATTATGCCCAGTGCATTTAGTATAATTACGACCATATCTAGGAATTGATACGACGGGAATTTTCCGATTGTTTGTTTGTTGCTTTGATAAACTGCACGCATCATAGTTAGCCACCTCAGTAAAACACATGTCCAACTCTGAAACACTCAAAAGCAGAAAAAACTTGTTCTAATTTAACTGACTCCTTACCCAGACCAGTAGTCTCGCATCTTCCATTTAAATCCGGCTTCAGGATGGAGGGAAGTGGTGTTCTGTGGGGATTAGCCTTCTGCTTTGTTTTTAGCCCCACTCGGCATCCGCGTTTCCGATTACACCGCTGGCGTCTGCTCTGTAGACCGCCCCCGCTGCTACTATACTCCCCTGCTTCACAGGCCGTTGGATGTAGCCGCCGAAGTATTCCCGTGCTAGTTAGCGGATCCAACACAGCAGCGAGAGTCCCCTTTTAAGAGGACGGGCAATATGCGCATGTGTAAAGTTAGGAGGACATGCCTCGTTTAGCGCAAAAAAGTCGTTTGGTTTAAGCCAGGTTTCGCTGAGACCGATGACGTTAAGATTGTTGTCTCTGATGATATCATTAACTAACAACGTATTGGGAGACAATGATCTTATGTTTAAAAAAACTATATTATAGGTAGTGGGCTGTTTTAGGGAGTTTTTGATCAAATTATCCGTAGTAGCAATATTAATAATGTTGTGTTTATTATGCCCAGTGCATTTAGTATAATTACGACCATATCTAGGAATTGATACGACGGGAATTTTCCGATTGTTTGTTTGTTGCTTTGATAAACTGCACGCATCATAGTTAGCCACCTCAGTAAAACACATGTCCAACTCTGAAACATTCAAAGCAGAAAAAACGTGTTCTAATTTAACTGACTCCTTACCCAGACCAGTAGTCTCGCATCTTCCATTTAAATCCGGCTTCAGGATGGAGGGAAGTGGTGTTCTGTGGGGATTAGCCTTCTGCTTTGTTTTTAGCCCCGCTCAGCATCCGCGTTTCCGATTACACCGCTGGCGTCTGCTCCGTAGACGGCCCCCGCTGCTACTATACTCCCCTGCTTCACAGGCCGCTGGATGTAGCCGCCGAAGTATTCCCGTGCTAGTTAGCAGGTCTAGCAAACACGCGTCCATCAGTCCAAAACGGACCGATATGTCCACATCCAGAAGTGTCTGGCGGTCGTACGTGATCCCGGAGTGACCACGATGTGAGCCAGCCATAAAGTTTGTAGAATTGTCCGGTATTTCTGCCAAATGTTCCATATTTAGCAGGAGCTCCTCGAGGTCGCAGCCCTTCCGGGCGCCGCCATCTTGTTATATTATTATTGTTATATTATTATTGTTATATTATTTAATCTACATTTACTTTTTATCAAGTCGTGCCCTTCTAAACATGCAGTTTAGAAGTGTGGGGACGCTACTGATGAGCTCAGACGGGCAACAACAGTGCAGAAGCTCTTTCTTCTACACCAGGGGTAGGGAACCTATGGCTCTAGAGCCAGATGTGGCTCTTTTGATGACTGCATCTGGCTCTCGGATGAATCTGAACTGACGTTGCTTAACAAGATAAAAAATGAATAATTTTTTTGTGACTGACTTCCATGCAATGTTGAAGCAAAGTTCCAACCAAGATAGTCCCACATTATATGTTCCACGTAAGGTGAAGCATCCTGTACATACAAAAAAAAAAAAAAGACTTTGACGAGTAAAACAATGGTGTCTTTGTTTCATTGTTTGGGTGTGAAACTGAGCTCAAGTTAATTATACCAATTATTTACGTCAACTTGTGACTATCTTTTATTCGGTATTTCCTTGTTGCAGACTCCTGTCCATAATTAACATACAGATCATTCCAGGGCTGCGTCAAGCTAGCAAATAAAAGGATGGCTCTTAGTGGTCCCAGGTTCAGCATCCAACAGCCCTGAAAACTTCAAAGGTAACACACTACAACTTTAAAAGCGACTTTTCGAAGTCTATTTGACGGCATGTTCAATGTATTAGTGTTTGTCTATCCTTGCACAGATGGCGTTTTCTCCTCGCATGTTTTTCCTCCTTTGTGGGATCAGTGGACTGATGACCGGAGCTGTAAGTCACAATCTCACCTGCTGACTTCAATAAACATGTATTATTTTCTTGCATTGTCTGCTGTCTTCATGTTTGTAAATGCTCTGTTCTTACCTTCTACACAGTGGTCTCGTCCTAGCAGAGGTTGGTAGCTGTGACCACTTTTTTTTCAATTAACAATGACTTATTTGATGTTATTCAGTCCGAAAATAACAATTGTGTTGCAGAAGTTTGCTGTCCCGAGGGATGGACTCAGTTGGATGGTCACTGTTACATCTTCAGAGATGACGAAAGGTCCTTTTTGGATGCAGAGGTATGAAACAATGTCACAATGTAGTCGTAAAGTATTTATACACCCGGGGCTGCTGAGCCACCTGTTTGTTCATTTATCAAAATATTGCAACTATACGATGGAATGAATCTAATCTACGTTTTCACTCTGTTTCTACCATTAGAGTGTCTGCAACATTCTTGGTGGGAATCTGGCCTCAATCACCAGTGCGGTGAAAAATTCCGTCGTTCAAGACCTGGTCAATGAGGCGGGTGCAGATGAAGCCTGGATTGGACTCAGTGATGCCATTGAGGTGAAACATTTAACAATGTCAAAGTTGTCTCCTAGTCAGTGGAATAATTTATTGGCACCTATCAAATAAATGTATCCTCCATACTAAATCAGGGCAAAAAGGTGACAATAGGAGGTGTAGAGCTGAGGGTTTCATAATGATACTGTACCATGCTGATAATATTTGTAACACAATCAAGATGTAAAATATTGTGACAAAAGAGCAGTAGATAAAATGGCATGCAGTTGTTCTCTTCAGGAGTGACTCATTCAAATGTGACTTTGACTTCCAGACGGGAACCTTTCTTTGGACTGATGGCAAACCCTTCGGATTTAGTGACTTTCCAACAATGCTTCCTACGGATGGATGTGTGGTTATTGATGCTGACGCCACCACCGGTATAAGTATAATCAGTGAATCTAATTTAGCTGCAATTAACTGTAATGTCACTCTGAAAACTTTTTTTTTTCTAGAATCATGGGAAGGGGAGTCCTGTACCGACCTATTTCCATACGTTTGCGTCAGAGAGGCGTGCTGTGACCATACTTTCTAATCAAACCATATCATCTTATCTTCTATAACAATGTCTTTCACTCATCACAGCGAGTGTACTCAGAAGATATAATACTTTGTGTTTCTGGGTTGACTATCAAATATGTTTTTCTCCTACGCTGTTCAGTTGTTGAATGTTAGTGCAACACATTTGAAACTGAAACACCATCTTTCTACTAAATAAAGGAAGCTATCTGCATGCAAATATGTATTTGTGTCTTATTTTCCACTCAACCAATTCTGAACTTGAGCATTGCTTCATTATATGAAATGACAACTTTGTCCATGAAGAACAATTGGAATTTTGTGCAATTTAGCGTTTTTTTTTGTTTTTTTTAAATACTTCTTCACAGTCACGTTTTTTAAAGCAAAAACAATAACAACACCACTGGCTACCTTATTACCATTAGTGGTTGAACAGAACTTTTTTTTTTTAAATAGTCTATATTTTTCACAATTACAATTAATTTAAAATGGCAACCCGCCCTATTTTGCCTATAAAGCCCTTAAAAACACCCAAACACCTCCAATAAAAAATTTTATACATGATGATACATCAATCAATATTTATCAATCAATGTTTATTTATATAGCCCTAAATCACTAATGTCTCAAAGGACTGTACAAACCACTACGACTACGACATCCTCGGAAGAACCCGCATAAGGGCAAGGAAAACTTACACCCAGTGGGCAAGGAGCATTTATAATGAGATTTGATATTTACATACTTTGATCATTTTAAGCATACGCAGCGCATCAATTTCAAAAACGCATGACAACGGTCGCCTCTTTCCTCAACATCACTGATTGTGCGCATGCGTCGATCTAGACGGCCGCTGCTGCAGTTCGCTCCGTCTTTGTCTTTTGTTTTTGTTCTTTGTTCGTTCTGTACTTTTCTATACTTTTACATTTCAATCAATCAATCAATGTTTACTTATATAGCCCTAAATCACTAGTGTCTCAAAGGGCTGCACAAACCACTACGACATCCTCGGTAGGCCCACATAAGGGCAAGGAAAACTCACACCCAGTGGGACGTCGGTGACAATGATGACTATGAGAACCTTGGAGAGGAGGAAAGCAATGGATGTCGAGCGGGTCTACTGTGAAAGTTCAATCCATAATGGATCCAACACAGTCGTAAGAGTCCAGTCCAAAGCGGATCCAACACAGCAGCGAGAGTCCCCTTTTAAGAGGACGGGCAATATGCGCATGTGTAAAGTTAGGAGGACATGCCTCGTTCAGCGCAAAAAAGTCGTTTGGTTTAAGCCAGGTTTCGCTGAGACCGATGACGTTAAGATTGTTGTCTCTGATGATATCATTAACTAACAATGTTTTGGGAGACAATGATCTTATGTTTAAAAAACCTATATTATAGGTAGTGGGCTGTTTTAGGGAATTTTTGATCAAATTATCCGTAGTAGCAATATTAATAATGTTGTGTTTATTATACCCAGTACATTTAGTATAATTACGACCATATCTAGAAATTGATACAACGGGAATTTTCCGATTGTTTGTTTGTTGCTTTGATAAACTGCACGCATCATAGTTAGCCACCTCAGTAAAACACATGTCCAACACTGAAACACTCAAAGCAGAAAAAACTTGTTCTAATTTACCTGACTCCTTACCCAGACCAGTAGTCTCGCATCTTCCATTTAAATCCAGCTTCAGGATGGAGGGAAGTGGTGTTCTGTGGGGATTAGCCTTCTGCTTTGTTTTTAGCCCCGCTCGGCATCCGCGTTTCCGATTACACCGCTGGCGTCTGCTCCGTAGACGGCCCCCGCTGCTACTATACTCCCCTGCTTCACAGGCCGCTGGATGTAGCCGCCAAAGTATTCCCGTGCTAGTTAGCGGATCCAACACAGCAGCGAGAGTCCCCTTTTAAGAGGACGGGCAATATGCGCATGTGTAAAGTTAGGAGGACATGCCTCGTTTAGCGCAAAAAAGTTGTTTGGTTTAAGCCAGGTTTCGCTGAGACCGATGACGTTAAGATTGTTGTCTCAGATGATATCATTAACTAACGTTTTGGGAGACAATGATCTTATGTTTAAAAAAACTATATTATAGGTAGTGGGCTGTTTTAGGGAATTTTTGATCAAATTATCCGTAGTAGCAATATTAATAATGTTGTGTTTATTATACCCAGTGCATTTAGTATAATTACGACCATATCTAGGAATTGATACGACGGGAATTTTCCGATTGTTTGTTTGTTGCTTTGATAAACTGAAGGCATCATAGTTAGCCACCTCAGTAAAACACATGTCCAACACTGAAACACTCAAAGCAGAAAAAACTTGTTCTAATTTAACTGACTCCTTACCCAGACCAGTAGTCTCGCATCTTCCATTTAAATCCGGCTTCAGGATGGAGGGAAGTGGTGCTCTGTGGGGATTAGCCTTCTGCTTTGTTTTTAGCCCCGCTCGGCATCCGCGTTTCCGATTACACCGCTGGCGTCTGCTCCGTAGACGGCCCCCGCTGCTACTATACTCCCCTGCTTCACAGGCCGCTGGATGTAGCCGCCGAAGTATTCCCGTGCTAGTTAGCGGATCCAACACAGCAGCGAGAGTCCCCTTTTAAGAGGACGGGCAATATGCGCATGTGTAAAGTTAGGAGGACATGCCTCGTTTAGCGCAAAAAAGTCGTTTGGTTTAAGCCAAGTTTCGCTGAGACCGATGACGTTAAGATTGTTGTCTCTGATGATATCATTAACTAACAACGTTTTGGGAGACAATGATCTTATGTTTAAAAAACCTATATTATAGGTAGTGGGCTGTTTTAGGGAATTTTGATCAAATTATCCGTAGTAGCAATATTAATAATGTTGTGTTTATTATGCCCAGTGCATTTAGTATAATTACGACCATATCTAGGAATTGATACGACGGGAATTTTCCGATTGTTTGTTTGTTGCTTTGATAAACTGCACGCATCATAGTTAGCCACCTCAGTAAAACACATGTCCAACTCTGAAACATTCAAAGCAGAAAAAACTTGTTCTAATTTAACTGACTCCTTACCCAGACCAGTAGTCTCGCATCTTCCATTTAAATCCGGCTTCAGGATGGAGGGAAGTGGTGTTCTGTGGGGATTAGCCTTCTGCTTTGTTTTTAGCCCCGCTCAGCATCCGCGTTTCCGATTACACCGCTGGCGTCTGCTCTGTAGACGGCCCCCGCTAGTATTCCCGTGCTAGTTAGCAGGTCTAGCAAGCACGCGTCCATCAGTCCAAAACGGCCCGATATGTCCACATCCAGAAGTGTCTGGCGGTCGTACGTGATCACGGAGTGACCACGATGTGAGCCAGCCATAAAGTTTGTAGAATTGTCCGGTATTTCTGCCAAATGTTCCATATTTAGCAGGAGCTCCTCGAGGTTGCAGCCCTTCTGTGCGCCACCATCTTGTTATATTATTATTATTATATTATTATTGTTATATTATTTAATCTACATTTACTTTTTATCAAGTCGTGCCCTTCTAAACATGCAGTTTAGAAGTGTGGGGACGCTACTGATGAGCTCAGACGGGCAACCACAGTGCAGAAGCTCTTTCATCTACACCAGGGGTAGGGAACCTATGGCTCTAGAGCCAGATGTGGCTCTTTTGATGACTGCATCTGGCTCTCGGATAAATCTGAACTGACATTGCTTAACAAGATAAAAAATGAATAATTCAACTTGTAATCACAGTGTTAAAAACAACGTTCAAAATATAAAACATTCTCATGCATTTTTATGTTCAAGAAGTTGCGTTAATGGTAAGAAGTAATTTATTTATTATTGGTTAGTGTGGGGCTTGCCCTCCTGGGGGTTCTTCAGACCACCAAGAGCCTGTTTTAGGGTTGCAATATTTTTTTATTTTATTTATCTCAGTTGCTTTCCAGCAATTGTCTTTTTTCTCTTTCGTCCTCACTCGCGCTCTGGCTCCAGCCTCATTCCTGTCTCTTCTCCCGGCTGCTGCCTATAACAGAGCGACAGTTGATTAGATTAAAAAGGCCCAGGTGGGCCATCTACACACCTGTCGCTGATTTCGAGGCCGGTCCTGGCAACATCCCGCTTTGCTGCAGGCCCGCAGGCCACACCCCCTCCACAGTTAACTTCAGAATAACAATGTTAATACAAAGAATAAGAGACCTATTATACTCTGGAAATGTTGGTCTTACTTAAAAATGCACGCGTTTAGTTGTGTTCAGTGTTAAAAAAAAATATTATATGGCTCTTAGGGAAATACATTTTAAAATATTTGGCTTCTTGGCTCTCTCAGACAAAAAGGTTCCCGACCCCTGATCTACACCAAGGAAAAATGTTGTTAGCAGCACCAGTTATTAGCATCCAGCTAACTAACCAGATCCCAGAGGAGCTAAAAAGGACTTACGGAGGTTCTTGTGACTGTCGAGGGAAAGGGAGACGCTCGAGACAGAAGAGGGCTGAAGCGAGGAGGGAGCGAAGGAGATATAAAGCATATATTCCTTCCATCGTCATGCGTAACGTGCGTTCTCTGCCAAACAAAATGGATGAGTTGTCGGTGCTTGCCGGTAGTCAGAAAGAATATCGTGAGTGTAGCCTAATGTGTTTTACTGCACGGCCATGTTCGGGATAGTAACGTCTCTATAAACGGCTTTGAAATGGTGCGCGCTGACTGGGACCCGACCAACGGCAAGCGGAAAGGAGGGGGGCTTGTTTTTTTTATAAATAAGAAATATTGTCAACCAAGACAAGATGGTGGTTTTACAGCCAGCAGCTCGCGAACTAAATGAGTATATATTTGTTTCAAACAGATACGGGCAAAAAATAAAACTGTGCATGAAATAGATCTCTACGGTTTATCTAAAAAATATTTGTCAAGTGATATCAAGGATTATACGTTCCCAGACATATCCAACTATTGTGCCCCAGACGCCATTCTACACAACAAAACAAAACTTGGAAAAGCACAAAGTCTAAACCTTCATTGCATGTGTCTGGGTCAAGGAATTTGGTAGTAAGACTATTCCACATTGGCACATATCAGTAGATTGTTTTATTGCTACAAACTCAGGACATAAGTTATTGGACACGGGTGGGCTTCGGGGACATTGGTGTTAGCTCAGTTTTATCTAAAGTTCAATGGAGGTTTGTTTTGATGCACATGGCTCTAACTACCACTGCTGTGTGATGTGATCACTGCCTGTGCATAATGTGTGCACAGAAACCCTTCAACCTTCACGAACAGGGAGACCATCGCCCCGGTCTGCCGATCCTGAGAATGACTGTGACTGACTTCCATGCAATGTTGAAGCAAAGTTCCAACCAAGATAGTCCCACATTGTATGTTCCACGTAAGGTGAAGCATCCTGTACATACAAAAAAAAAAAGACTTTGACAAGGAAAACAATGGTGTCTTTGTTTCATTGAAACTGAGCTCAAGTTAATTATACCAATTATTTACGTCAACTTGTGACTATCTTTTATTCAGTATTTCCTTGTTGCAGACTCCTGTCCGTAATTAACATACAGATCATTCCAGGGCTGCGTCAAGCTAGCAAATAAAAGGATGGCTCTTAGTTGTCCCAGGTTCAGCATCCAACAGCCCTGAAAACTTCAAAGGTAACACACTGCAACTTTAAAAGCGACTTTTCGAAGTCTATTTGACGGCATGTTCAATATAATAGCGTTTGTCTATCCTTGCACAGATGGCGTTTTCTCCTCGCATGTTTTTCCTCCTTTGTGGGATCAGTGGACTGATGACCGGAGCTGTAAGTCACAATCTCACCTGCTGACTTCAATAAACATGTATTATTTTCTTGCATTGTCTGCTGTCTTCATGTTTGTAAATGCTCTGTTCTTACCTTCTACACAGTGGTCTCGTCCTAGCAGAGGTTGGTAGCTGTGACCACTTTTTTTCAATTAACAATGACTTATTTGATGTTATTCATTCCGAAAATAACAATTGTGTTGCAGAAGTTTGCTGTCCCGAGGGATGGACTCAGTTGGATGGTCACTGTTACATCTTCAGAGATGACGAAAGGTCCTTTTTGGATGCAGAGGTATGAAAGAATGTCACAATGTAGTCGTAAAGTATTTATACACCAGGGGCTGCTGAGCCACCTGTTTGTTCATTTATCAAAATATTCCAACTATACGATGGAATGAATCTAATCTACTTTTTCACTCTGTTTCTACCATTAGAGTGTCTGCAACATTCTTGGTGGGAATCTGGCCTCAATCACCAGTGCGGTGAAAAATTCCGTCGTTCAAGACCTGGTCAATGAGGCGGGTGCAGATGAAGCCTGGATTGGACTCAATGATGCCATTGAGGTGAAACATTTAACAATGTCAAAGTTGTCTCCTAGTCAGTGGAATAATTTATTGGCACCTATCAAATAAATGTATCCTCCATACTAAATCAGGGCAAAAAGGTGACAATAGGAGGTGTAGAGCTGAGGGTTTCATAATGATACTGTACCATGCTGATAATATTTGTAACACAATCAAGATGTAAAATATTGTGACAAAAGAGCAGTAGATAAAATGGCATGCAGTTGTTCTCTTCAGGAGTGACTCATTCAAATGTGACTTTGACTTCCAGACGGGAACCTTTCTTTGGACTGATGGCAAACCCTTCGGATTTAGTGACTTTCCAACAACGCTTCCTACGGATGGATGTGTGGTTATTGATTCTGACGCCACCACCGGTATAAGTATAATCAATGAATCTAATTTAGTTGCAATTAACTGTAATGTCACTCTGAAAACTTTTTTTTTTCTAGAATCATGGGAAGGGGAGTCCTGTACCGACCTATTTCCATACGTTTGCATCAGAGAGGCGTGCTGTGACCACACTTTCTAATCAAACCATATCATCTTATCTTCTATAACAATGTCTTTCACTCATCACAACGAGTGTACTCAGAAGATATAATACTTTGTGTTTCTGGGTTGACTATCAAATATGTTTTTCTCCTACGCTGTTCAGTTGTTGAATGTTAGTGCAACACATTTGAAACTGAAACACCATCTTTCTACTAAATAAAGGAAGCTATCTGCATGTAAATATGTATTTGTGTCTTATTTTCCACTCGACCAATTCTGAACTTGAGCATTGCTTCATTATATGAAATGACAACTTTGTCCGTGAAGAACAATTGGAATTTTGTGCAATTTAGCGTGTATTTGTTTTTTTTAAATACTTCTTCACAGTCACGTTTTTTTAAAGCAAAAACAATAATAACACCACTGGCTACCTTATTACCATTAGTGGTTGAACAGAACATTTTTTTTTGAAAATAGTCTATATTTTTCACAATTACAATTAATTTAAAATGGCAACCCGCCCTATTTTGCCTATAAAGCCCTTAAAAACACCCAAACACCTCCAATAAGATTTTTTATACATGATGATACATCAATCAATGTTTATCAATCAATGTTTATTTATATAGCCCTAAATCACTAATGTCTCAAAGGACTGTACAAACCACTACGACTACGACATCCTCGGAAGAACCCGCATAAGGGCAAGGAAAACTCACACCCAGTGGGCAAGGAGCATTTATAATGAGATTTGATATTTACATACTTTGTTCATTTTAAGCATACGCAGCGCATCAATTTCAAAAACGCATGACAACGGTCGCCTCTTTCCTCAACATCACTGATTGTGCGCATGCGTCGATCTAGACGGCCGCTGCTGCAGTTCGTTCCGTCTTTGTCTTTTGTTTTTGTTCTTTGTTCGTTCTGTACTTTTCTATACTTTTACATTTCAATCAATCAATCAATGTTTACTTATATAGCCCTAAATCACTAGTGTCTCAAAGGGCTGCACAAACCACTACGACATCCTCGGTAGGCCCACATAAGGGCAAGGAAAACTCACACCCAGTGGGACGTCGGTGACAATGATGACTATGAGAACCTTGGAGAGGAGGAAAGCAATGGATGTCGAGCGGGTCTACTGTGAAAGTTCAATCCATAATGGATCCAACACAGTCGTAAGAGTCCAGTCCAAATCGGATCCAACACAGCAGCGAGAGTCCCCTTTTAAGAGGACGGGCAATATGCGCATGTGTAAAGTTAGGAGGACATGCCTCGTTTTGCGCAAAAAAGTCGTTTGGTTTAAGCCAGGTTTCGCTGAGACCGATGACGTTAAGATTGTTGTCTCTGATGATATCATTAACTAACAACGTTTTGGGAGACAATGATCTTATGTTTAAAAAACCTATATTATAGGTAGTGGGCTGTTTTAGGGAATTTTTGATCAAATTATCCGTAGTAACAATATTAATAATGTTGTGTTTATTATGCCCAGTGCATTTAGTATAATTACGACCATATCTAGGAATTGATACGACGGGAATTTTCCGATTCTTTGTTTGTTGCTTTGATAAACTGCACGCATCATAGTTAGCCACCTCAGTAAAACACATGTCCAACTCTGAAACACTCAAAGCAGAAAAAACTTGTTCTAATTTAACTGACTCCTTACCCAGACCAGTAGTCTCGCATCTTCCATTTAAATCCGGCTTCAGGATGGAGGGAAGTGGTGTTCTGTGGGGATTAGCCTTCTGCTTTGTTTTTAGCCCCGCTCGGCATCCGCGTTTCCGATTACACCGCTGGCGTCTGCTCTGTAGACGGCCTCCGCTAGTATTCCCGTGCTAGTTAGCAGGTCTAGCAAGCACGCGTCCATCAGTCCAAAACGGCCCGATATGTCCACATCCAGAAGTGTCTGGCGGTCGTACGTGATCCCGGAGTGACCACGATGTGAGCCAGCCATAAAGTTTGTAGAATTGTCCGGTATTTCTGCCAAATGTTCCATATTTAGCAGGAGCTCCTCGAGGTCGCAGCCCTTCTGTGCGCCACCATCTTGTTATATTATTATTATTATATTATTATTGTTATATTATTTAATCTACATTTACTTTTTATCAAGTCGTGCCCTTCTAAACATGCAGTTTAGAAGTGTGGGGACGCTACTGATGAGCTCAGACGGGCAACAACAGTGCAGAAGCTCTTTCATCTACACCAGGGGTAGGGAACCTATGGCTCTAGAGCCAGATGTGGCTCTTTTGATGACTGCATCTGGCTCTCGGATAAATCTGAACTGACGTTGCTTAACAAGATAAAAAATGAATAATTCAACTTGTAATCACAGTGTTAAAAACAACGTTCAAAATATAAAACATTCTCATGCATTTTTATGTTCAAGAAGTTGCGTTAATGGTAAGAAGTAATTTATTTATTATTGGTTAGTGTGGGGCTTGCCCTCCTGGGGGTTCTTCAGACCACCAAGAGCCTGTTTTAGGGTTACAATATTTTTTTATTTTATTTATCTCAGTTGCTTTCCAGCAATTGTCTTTTTTCTCTTTCGTCCTCACTCACGCTCTGGCTCCAGCCTCAATCCTGTCCCTTCTCCTGGCTGCTGCTTATAACAGAGCGACAATTGATTAGATAAAAAGGCCCAGGTGGGCCGTCTACGCACCTGTCGCTGATTTCGAGGCCGGTCCTGGCAACATCCCGCTTTGCTGCAGGCCCGCAGGCCACGCCCCCTCCACAGTTAACTTCAGAATAACAATGTTAATACAAAGAATAAGATACCTATTATACTCTGGAAATGTTGGTCTTACTTAAAAATGCACGCGTTTAGTTGTGTTCAGTGTTCAAAAAAATATTATATGGCTCTTAGGGAAATACATTTTAAAATATTTGGCTTCTTGGCTCTCTCAGACAAAAAGGTTCCCGACCCCTGATCTACACCAAGGAAAAATGTTGTTAGCAGCACCAGTTATTAGCATCCAGCTAACTAACCAGATCCCAGAGGAGCTAAAAAGGACTTATGGAGGTTCTTGTGACTGTCGAGGGAAAGGGAGACGCTCGAGACAGAAGAGGGCTGAAGCGAGGAGGGAGCGAAGGAGATATAAAGCATATATTCCTTCCATCGTCATGCGTAACGTGCGCTCTCTGGCAAACAAAATGGATGAGTTGTCGGTGCTTGCCGGTAGTCAGAAAGAATATCGTGAGTGTAGCCTAATGTGTTTTACTGCACGGCCATGTTCGGGATAGTAACGTCTCTATAAACGGCTTTGAAATGGTGCGCGCTGACCGGGACCCGACCAACGGCAAGCGGAAAGGAGGGGGGCTTGTTTTTTTTATAAATAAGAAATATTGTCAACCAAGACAAGATGGTGGTTTTACAGCCAGCAGCTCGCGAACTAAATGAGTATATATTTGTTTCAAACAGATACGGGCAAAAAATAAAACTGTGCATGAAATAGATCTCTACAGTTTATCTAAAAAATATTTGTCAAGTGATATCAAGGATTATACGTTCCCAGACATATCCAACTATTGTGCCCCAGACGCCATTCTACACAACAAAACAAAACTTGGAAAAGCACAAAGTCTAAACCTTCATTGCATGTGTCTGGGTCAAGGAATTTGGTAGTAAGACTATTCCACATTGGCACATATCAGTAGATTGTTTTATTGCTACAAACTCAGGACATAAGTTATTGGACACGGGTGGGCTTCGGGGACATTGGTGTTAGCTCAGTTTTATCTAAAGTTCAATGGAGGTTTGTTTTGATGCACATGGCTCTAACTACCACTGCTGTGTGATGTGATCACTGCCTGTGCATAATGTGTGCACAGAAACCCTTCAACCTTCACGAACAGGGAGACCATCACCCCGGTCTGCCAATCCTGAGAACGACTGTGACTGACTTCCATGCAATGTTGAAGCAAAGTTCAATCAATCAATCAATGTTTATTTATATAGCCCCAAATCACAAATGTCTCAAAGGACTGCACAAATCATTACGACTACAACATCCTCGGAAGAACCCACAAAAGGGCAAGGAAAACTCACACCCAGTGGGCAGAGAGAATTCACATCCAGTGGGACGCCAGTGACAATGCTGACTATGAGAAACCTTGGAGAGGACCTCAGATGTGGGCAACCCCCCCTCTCTAGGGGACCGAAAGCAATGGATGTCGAGCGGGTCTAACATGATACTGTGAAAGTTCAATCTATAGTGGCTCCAACACAGCCGCGAGAGTTCAGTTCAAGCGGATCCAAGACAGCAGCGAGAATCCCGTCCACAGGAAACCATCTCAAGCGGATCAGCAGCATAGAGATGTCCCCAACCGATACAGGCGAGCGGTCCATCCTGGGTCCTGACGAGCGGTCCATCCTGGGTCTCGACTCTGGACAGCCAGTACTTCATCCATGGTCATCGGACCGGACCCCCTCCACAAGGGAGGGGGGGACATAGGAGAAAGAAAAGAAGCGGCAGATCAACTGGTCTAAAAAGGAGGTCTATTTAAAGGCTGGAGTATACAGATGAGTTTTAAGGTGAGACTTAAATGCTTCTACTGAGGTAGCATCTCCAACTGTTACAGGGAGGGCATTCCAGAGTACTGGAGCCCGAACGGAAAACGCTCTATAGCCCGCAGACTTTTTTTGGGCTCTAGGAATCACTAATAAGCCGGAGTCTTTTGAACGCAGATTTCTTGCCGGGACATACGGTACAATACAATCGGCAAGATAAGATGGAGCTAGACCGTGTAGTATTTTATACGTAAGTAGTAAAACCTTAAAGTCACATCTTAAGTGCACAGGAAGCCAGTGCAGGTGAGCCAGTACAGGCGTAATATGATCAAACTTTCTTGTTCTTGTCAAAAGTCTAGCAGCCGCATTTTGTACCAACTGTAATCTTTTAATGCTAGACATGGGGAGACCCGAAAATAATACGTTACAGTAATCGAGACGAGACGTAACAAACGCATGGATAATGATCTCGGCGTCCTTAGTGGACAAAATGGAGCGAATTTTAGCGATATTACGGAGATGAAAGAAGGCCGTTTTAGTAACGCTTTTAATGTGTGACTCAAAGGAGAGAGTTGGGTCGAAGATAATACCCAGATTTTTTACCGAGTCACCTTGTTTTATTATTTGGTTGTCAAATGTTAAAGTTGTATTATTAAATAGAGGTCGGTATCTAGCAGGACCGATAATCAGCATTTCCGTTTTTTTGGCATTAAGTTGCAAAAAGTTAGCGGACATCCATTGTTTAATTTCATTAAGACACGCTTCCAACTGACTACGTGTTGGTCAGCTTTAGGGGCATGTCCAACGAAGATAGTCCCACATTGTATGTTCCACGTAAGGTGAAGCATCCTGTACATACAAAAAAAAAAAGACTTTGACGAGTAAAACAATGGTGTCTTTGTTTCATTGTTTGGGTGTGAAACTGAGCTCAAGTTAATTATACCAATTATTTACGTCATCTTGTGACTATCTTTTATTCAGTATTTCCTTGTTGCAGACTCCTGTCCATAATTAACATACAGATCATTCCAGGGCTGCGTCAAGCTAGCAAATAAAAGGATGGCTCTTAGTTGTCCCAGGTTCAGCATCCAACAGCCCTGAAAACTTCAAAGGTAACACACTGCAACTTTAAAAGCGACTTTTCGAAGTCTATTTGACGGCATGTTCAATATAATAGTGTTTGTCTATCCTTGCACAGATGGCGTTTTCTCCTCGCATGTTTTTCCTCCTTTGTGGGATCAGTGGACTGATGACCGGAGCTGTAAGTCACAATCTCACCTGCTGACTTCAATAAACATGTATTATTTTCTTGCATTGTCTGCTGTCTTCATGTTTGTAAATGCTCTGTTCTTACCTTCTACACAGTGGTCTCGTCCTAGCAGAGGTTGGTAGCTGTGACCACTTTTTTTTCAATTAACAATGATTTATTTGATGTTATTCATTCCGAAAATAACAATTGTGTTGCAGAAGTTTGCTGTCCCGAGGGATGGACTCAGTTGGATGGTCACTGTTACATCTTCAGAGATGACGAAAGGTCCTTTTTGGATGCAGAGGTATGAAAGAATGTCACAATGTAGTCGTAAAGTATTTATACACCAGGGGCTGCTGAGCCACCTGTTTGTTCATTTATCAAAATATTCCAACTATACGATGGAATGAATCTAATCTACTTTTTCACTCTGTTTCTACCATTAGAGTGTCTGCAACATTCTTGGTGGGAATCTGGCCTCAATCACCAGTGCGGTGAAAAATTCCGTCGTTCAAGACCTGGTCAATGAGGCGGGTGTAGATGAAGCCTGGATTGGACTCAGTGATGCCATTGAGGTGAAACATTTAACAATATCAAAGTTGTTTCCTAGTCAGTGGAATAATTTATTGGCACCTATCAAATAAATGTATCCTCCATACTAAATCAGGGCAAAAAGGTGACAATAGGAGGTGTAGAGCTGAGGGTTTCATAATGATACTGTACCATGCTGATCATATTTGTAACACAATCAAGATGTAAAATATTGTGACAAAAGAGCAGTAGATAAAATGGCATGCAGTTGTTCTCTTCAGGAGTGACTCATTCAAATGTGACTTTGACTTCCAGACGGGAACCTTTCTTTGGACTGATGGCAAACCCTTCGGATTTAGTGACTTTCCAACAACGCTTCCTACGGATGGATGTGTGGTTATTGATGCTGACGCCACCACCGGTATAAGTATAATCAGTGAATCTAATTTAGTTGCAATTAACTGTAATGTCACTCTGAAAACTTTTTTTTTTCTAGAATCATGGGAAGGGGAGTCCTGTACCGACCTATTTCCATACGTTTGCATCAGAGAGGCGTGCTGTGACCACACTTTCTAATCAAACCATATCATCTTATCTTCTATAACAATGTCTTTCACTCATCACAGCGAGTGTACTCAGAAGATATAATACTTTGTGTTTCTGGGTTGACTATCAAATATGTTTTTTCTCCTACGCTGTTCAGTTGTTGAATGTTAGTGCAACACATTTGAAACTGAAACACCTTCTTTCTACTAAATAAAGGAAGCTATCTGCATGTAAATATGTATTTGTGTCTTATTTTCCACTCAACCAATTCTGAACTTGAGCATTGCTTCATTATATGAAATGACAACTTTGTCCGTGAAGAACAATTGGAATTTTGTGCAATTTAGCGTTTTTTTTGTTTCTTTAAATACTTCTTCACAGTCACGTTTTTTAAAGCAAAAACAATAATAACACCACTGGCTACCTTATTACCATTAGTGGTTGAACAGAACAAATTTTAGGGGAAATAGTCTATATTTTTCACAGTTACAATTAATTTAAAATGGCAACCCGCCCTATTTTGCCTATAAAGCCCTTAAAAACACCCAAACACCTCCAATAAAAATTTTTATACATGATGATACATCAATCAATATTTATCAATCAATGTTTATTTATATAGCCCTAAATCACTAATGTCTCAAAGGACTGTACAAACCACTATGACTACGACATCCTCGGAAGAACCCGCATAAGGGCAAGGAAAACTTACACCCAGTGGGCAAGGAACATTTATAATGAGATTTGATATTTACATACTTAGATCATTTTAAGCATACGCAGCGCATCAATTTCAAAAACACATGACAACGGTCGCCTTTTTCTTCAACATCACTGATTGTGCGCATGCGTTGATCTAGACGGCCGCTGCTGCAGTTCGCTCCGTCTTTGTCTTTTTTTTTTGTTCTTTGTGCGTTCTGTACTTTTCTATACTTTTACATTTCAATCAATCAATCAATGTTTACTTATATAGCCCTAAATCACTAGTGTCTCAAAGGACTGCACAAACCACTACGACATCCTCGGTAGGCCCACATAAGGGCAAGGAAAACTCACACCCAGTGGGACGTCGGTGACAATGATGACTATGACAACCTTGGAGAGGAGGAAAGCAATGGATGTCGAGCGGGTCTACTGTGAAAGTTCAATCCATAATGGATCCAACACAGTCGTAAGAGTCCAGTCCAAAGCGGATCCAACACAGCAGCGAGAGTCCCCTTTTAAGAGGACGGGCAATATGCGCATGTGTAAAGTTAGGAGGACATGCCTCGTTTAGCGCAAAAAAGTCGTTTGGTTTAAGCCAGGTTTCGCTGAGACCGATGACGTTAAGATTGTTGTCTCTGATGATATCATTAACTAACAACGTATTGGGAGACAATGATCTTATGTTTAAAAAAACTATATTATAGGTAGTGGGCTGTTTTAGGGAATTTTTGATCAAATTATCCGTATTAGCAACATTAATAATGTTGTGTTTATTATACCCAGTGCATTTAGTATAATTACGACCATATCTAGGAATTGATACGACGGGAATTTTCCGATTGTTTGTTTGTTGCTTTGATAAACTGCGCGCATCATAGTTAGCCACCTCAGTAAAACACATGTCCAACTCTGAAACACTCAAAGCAGAAAAAACGTGTTCTAATTTAACTGACTCCTTACCCAGACCAGTAGTCTCGCATCTTCCATTTAAATCCGGCTTCAGGATGGAGGGAAGTGGTGCTCTTTGGGGATTAGCCTTCTGCTTTGTTTTTAGCCCCGCTCGGCATCCGCGTTTCCGATTACACCGCTGGCGTCTGCTCCGTAGACGGCCCCCGCTGCTACTATACTCCCCTGCTTTACAGGCCGCTGGATGTAGCCGCCGAAGTATTCCCGTGCTAGTTAGCGGATCCAACACAGCAGCGAGAGTCCCCTTTTAAGAGGACGGGCAATATGCGCATGTGTAAAGTTAGGAGGACATGCCTCGTTTAGCGCAAAAAAGTATTTTGGTTTAAGCCAGGTTTCGCTGAGACCGATGAAGTTAAGATTGTTGTCTCAGATGATATCATTAACTAACAACGTTTTGGGAGACAATGATCTTATGTTTAAAAAACCTATATTATAGGTAGTGGGCTGTTTTAGGGAATTTTTGATCAAATTACCCGTAGTAGCAATATTAATAAATTTGTGTTTATTATACCCAGTGCATTTAGTATAATTACGACCATATCTAGGAATTGATACGACGGGAATTTTCCGATTGTTTGTTTGTTGCTTTGATGAACTGCACGCATCATAGTTAGCCACCTCAGTAAAACACATGTCCAACTCTGAAACACTCAAAGCAGAAAAAACTTGTTCTAATTTAACTGACTCCTTACCCAGACCAGTAGTCTCGCATCTTCCATTTAAATCCGGCTTCAGGATGGAGGGAAGTGGTGCTCTGTGGGGATTAGCCTTCTGCTTTGTTTTTAGCCCCGCTCGGCATCCGCGTTTCCGATTACACCGCTGGCGTCTCCTCCGTAGACGGCCCCCGCTGCTACTATACTCCCCTGCTTCACAGGCCGCTGGATGTAGCCGCCGAAGTATTCCCGTGCTAGTTAGCGGATCCAACACAGCAGCGAGAGTCCCCTTTTAAGAGGACGGGCAATATGCGCATGTGTAAAGTTAGGAGGACATGCCTCGTTTAGCGCAAAAAAGTTGTTTGGTTTAAGCCAGGTTTCGCTGAGACCGATGACGTTAAGATTGTTGTCTCTGATGATATCATTAACTAACAACGTTTTGGGAGACAATGATCTTATGTTTAAAAAACCTATATTATAGGTAGTGGGCTGTTTTGGGGAATTTTTGATCAAATTATCCGTAGTGGCAATATTAATAATGTTGTGTTTATTATGCCCAGTGCATTTAGTATAATTACGACCATATCTAGGAATTGATACGACGGGAATTTTCCGATTGTTTGTTTGTTGCTTTGATAAACTGCACGCATCATAGTTAGCCACCTCAGTAAAACACATGTCCAACTCTGAAACACTCAAAAGCAGAAAAAACTTGTTCTAATTTAACTGACTCCTTACCCAGACCAGTAGTCTCGCATCTTCCATTTAAATCCGGCTTCAGGATGGAGGGAAGTGGTGTTCTGTGGGGATTAGCCTTCTGCTTTGTTTTTAGCCCCACTCGGCATCCGCGTTTCCGATTACACCGCTGGCGTCTGCTCTGTAGACCGCCCCCGCTGCTACTATACTCCCCTGCTTCACAGGCCGTTGGATGTAGCCGCCGAAGTATTCCCGTGCTAGTTAGCGGATCCAACACAGCAGCGAGAGTCCCCTTTTAAGAGGACGGGCAATATGCGCATGTGTAAAGTTAGGAGGACATGCCTCGTTTAGCGCAAAAAAGTCGTTTGGTTTAAGCCAGGTTTCGCTGAGACCGATGACGTTAAGATTGTTGTCTCTGATGATATCATTAACTAACAACGTATTGGGAGACAATGATCTTATGTTTAAAAAAACTATATTATAGGTAGTGGGCTGTTTTAGGGAGTTTTTGATCAAATTATCCGTAGTAGCAATATTAATAATGTTGTGTTTATTATGCCCAGTGCATTTAGTATAATTACGACCATATCTAGGAATTGATACGACGGGAATTTTCCGATTGTTTGTTTGTTGCTTTGATAAACTGCACGCATCATAGTTAGCCACCTCAGTAAAACACATGTCCAACTCTGAAACATTCAAAGCAGAAAAAACGTGTTCTAATTTAACTGACTCCTTACCCAGACCAGTAGTCTCGCATCTTCCATTTAAATCCGGCTTCAGGATGGAGGGAAGTGGTGTTCTGTGGGGATTAGCCTTCTGCTTTGTTTTTAGCCCCGCTCAGCATCCGCGTTTCCGATTACACCGCTGGCGTCTGCTCCGTAGACGGCCCCCGCTGCTACTATACTCCCCTGCTTCACAGGCCGCTGGATGTAGCCGCCGAAGTATTCCCGTGCTAGTTAGCAGGTCTAGCAAACACGCGTCCATCAGTCCAAAACGGACCGATATGTCCACATCCAGAAGTGTCTGGCGGTCGTACGTGATCCCGGAGTGACCACGATGTGAGCCAGCCATAAAGTTTGTAGAATTGTCCGGTATTTCTGCCAAATGTTCCATATTTAGCAGGAGCTCCTCGAGGTCGCAGCCCTTCCGGGCGCCGCCATCTTGTTATATTATTATTGTTATATTATTATTGTTATATTATTTAATCTACATTTACTTTTTATCAAGTCGTGCCCTTCTAAACATGCAGTTTAGAAGTGTGGGGACGCTACTGATGAGCTCAGACGGGCAACAACAGTGCAGAAGCTCTTTCTTCTACACCAGGGGTAGGGAACCTATGGCTCTAGAGCCAGATGTGGCTCTTTTGATGACTGCATCTGGCTCTCGGATGAATCTGAACTGACGTTGCTTAACAAGATAAAAAATGAATAATTTTTTTGTGACTGACTTCCATGCAATGTTGAAGCAAAGTTCCAACCAAGATAGTCCCACATTATATGTTCCACGTAAGGTGAAGCATCCTGTACATACAAAAAAAAAAAAAAGACTTTGACGAGTAAAACAATGGTGTCTTTGTTTCATTGTTTGGGTGTGAAACTGAGCTCAAGTTAATTATACCAATTATTTACGTCAACTTGTGACTATCTTTTATTCGGTATTTCCTTGTTGCAGACTCCTGTCCATAATTAACATACAGATCATTCCAGGGCTGCGTCAAGCTAGCAAATAAAAGGATGGCTCTTAGTGGTCCCAGGTTCAGCATCCAACAGCCCTGAAAACTTCAAAGGTAACACACTACAACTTTAAAAGCGACTTTTCGAAGTCTATTTGACGGCATGTTCAATGTATTAGTGTTTGTCTATCCTTGCACAGATGGCGTTTTCTCCTCGCATGTTTTTCCTCCTTTGTGGGATCAGTGGACTGATGACCGGAGCTGTAAGTCACAATCTCACCTGCTGACTTCAATAAACATGTATTATTTTCTTGCATTGTCTGCTGTCTTCATGTTTGTAAATGCTCTGTTCTTACCTTCTACACAGTGGTCTCGTCCTAGCAGAGGTTGGTAGCTGTGACCACTTTTTTTTCAATTAACAATGACTTATTTGATGTTATTCAGTCCGAAAATAACAATTGTGTTGCAGAAGTTTGCTGTCCCGAGGGATGGACTCAGTTGGATGGTCACTGTTACATCTTCAGAGATGACGAAAGGTCCTTTTTGGATGCAGAGGTATGAAACAATGTCACAATGTAGTCGTAAAGTATTTATACACCCGGGGCTGCTGAGCCACCTGTTTGTTCATTTATCAAAATATTGCAACTATACGATGGAATGAATCTAATCTACGTTTTCACTCTGTTTCTACCATTAGAGTGTCTGCAACATTCTTGGTGGGAATCTGGCCTCAATCACCAGTGCGGTGAAAAATTCCGTCGTTCAAGACCTGGTCAATGAGGCGGGTGCAGATGAAGCCTGGATTGGACTCAGTGATGCCATTGAGGTGAAACATTTAACAATGTCAAAGTTGTCTCCTAGTCAGTGGAATAATTTATTGGCACCTATCAAATAAATGTATCCTCCATACTAAATCAGGGCAAAAAGGTGACAATAGGAGGTGTAGAGCTGAGGGTTTCATAATGATACTGTACCATGCTGATAATATTTGTAACACAATCAAGATGTAAAATATTGTGACAAAAGAGCAGTAGATAAAATGGCATGCAGTTGTTCTCTTCAGGAGTGACTCATTCAAATGTGACTTTGACTTCCAGACGGGAACCTTTCTTTGGACTGATGGCAAACCCTTCGGATTTAGTGACTTTCCAACAACGCTTCCTACGGATGGATGTGTGGTTATTGATGCTGACGCCACCACCGGTATAAGTATAATCAGTGAATCTAATTTAGTTGCAATTAACTGTAATGTCACTCTGAAAACTTTTTTTTTTCTAGAATCATGGGAAGGGGAGTCCTGTACCGACCTATTTCCATACGTTTGCATCAGAGAGGCGTGCTGTGACCACACTTTCTAATCAAACCATATCATCTTATCTTCTATAACAATGTCTTTCACTCATCACAGCGAGTGTACTCAGAAGATATAATACTTTGTGTTTCTGGGTTGACTATCAAATATGTTTTTTCTCCTACGCTGTTCAGTTGTTGAATGTTAGTGCAACACATTTGAAACTGAAACACCTTCTTTCTACTAAATAAAGGAAGCTATCTGCATGTAAATATGTATTTGTGTCTTATTTTCCACTCAACCAATTCTGAACTTGAGCATTGCTTCATTATATGAAATGACAACTTTGTCCGTGAAGAACAATTGGAATTTTGTGCAATTTAGCGTTTTTTTTGTTTCTTTAAATACTTCTTCACAGTCACGTTTTTTAAAGCAAAAACAATAATAACACCACTGGCTACCTTATTACCATTAGTGGTTGAACAGAACAAATTTTAGGGGAAATAGTCTATATTTTTCACAGTTACAATTAATTTAAAATGGCAACCCGCCCTATTTTGCCTATAAAGCCCTTAAAAACACCCAAACACCTCCAATAAAAATTTTTATACATGATGATACATCAATCAATATTTATCAATCAATGTTTATTTATATAGCCCTAAATCACTAATGTCTCAAAGGACTGTACAAACCACTATGACTACGACATCCTCGGAAGAACCCGCATAAGGGCAAGGAAAACTTACACCCAGTGGGCAAGGAACATTTATAATGAGATTTGATATTTACATACTTAGATCATTTTAAGCATACGCAGCGCATCAATTTCAAAAACACATGACAACGGTCGCCTTTTTCTTCAACATCACTGATTGTGCGCATGCGTTGATCTAGACGGCCGCTGCTGCAGTTCGCTCCGTCTTTGTCTTTTTTTTTTGTTCTTTGTGCGTTCTGTACTTTTCTATACTTTTACATTTCAATCAATCAATCAATGTTTACTTATATAGCCCTAAATCACTAGTGTCTCAAAGGACTGCACAAACCACTACGACATCCTCGGTAGGCCCACATAAGGGCAAGGAAAACTCACACCCAGTGGGACGTCGGTGACAATGATGACTATGACAACCTTGGAGAGGAGGAAAGCAATGGATGTCGAGCGGGTCTACTGTGAAAGTTCAATCCATAATGGATCCAACACAGTCGTAAGAGTCCAGTCCAAAGCGGATCCAACACAGCAGCGAGAGTCCCCTTTTAAGAGGACGGGCAATATGCGCATGTGTAAAGTTAGGAGGACATGCCTCGTTTAGCGCAAAAAAGTCGTTTGGTTTAAGCCAGGTTTCGCTGAGACCGATGACGTTAAGATTGTTGTCTCTGATGATATCATTAACTAACAACGTATTGGGAGACAATGATCTTATGTTTAAAAAAACTATATTATAGGTAGTGGGCTGTTTTAGGGAATTTTTGATCAAATTATCCGTATTAGCAACATTAATAATGTTGTGTTTATTATACCCAGTGCATTTAGTATAATTACGACCATATCTAGGAATTGATACGACGGGAATTTTCCGATTGTTTGTTTGTTGCTTTGATAAACTGCGCGCATCATAGTTAGCCACCTCAGTAAAACACATGTCCAACTCTGAAACACTCAAAGCAGAAAAAACGTGTTCTAATTTAACTGACTCCTTACCCAGACCAGTAGTCTCGCATCTTCCATTTAAATCCGGCTTCAGGATGGAGGGAAGTGGTGCTCTTTGGGGATTAGCCTTCTGCTTTGTTTTTAGCCCCGCTCGGCATCCGCGTTTCCGATTACACCGCTGGCGTCTGCTCCGTAGACGGCCCCCGCTGCTACTATACTCCCCTGCTTTACAGGCCGCTGGATGTAGCCGCCGAAGTATTCCCGTGCTAGTTAGCGGATCCAACACAGCAGCGAGAGTCCCCTTTTAAGAGGACGGGCAATATGCGCATGTGTAAAGTTAGGAGGACATGCCTCGTTTAGCGCAAAAAAGTATTTTGGTTTAAGCCAGGTTTCGCTGAGACCGATGAAGTTAAGATTGTTGTCTCAGATGATATCATTAACTAACAACGTTTTGGGAGACAATGATCTTATGTTTAAAAAACCTATATTATAGGTAGTGGGCTGTTTTAGGGAATTTTTGATCAAATTACCCGTAGTAGCAATATTAATAAATTTGTGTTTATTATACCCAGTGCATTTAGTATAATTACGACCATATCTAGGAATTGATACGACGGGAATTTTCCGATTGTTTGTTTGTTGCTTTGATGAACTGCACGCATCATAGTTAGCCACCTCAGTAAAACACATGTCCAACTCTGAAACACTCAAAGCAGAAAAAACTTGTTCTAATTTAACTGACTCCTTACCCAGACCAGTAGTCTCGCATCTTCCATTTAAATCCGGCTTCAGGATGGAGGGAAGTGGTGCTCTGTGGGGATTAGCCTTCTGCTTTGTTTTTAGCCCCGCTCGGCATCCGCGTTTCCGATTACACCGCTGGCGTCTCCTCCGTAGACGGCCCCCGCTGCTACTATACTCCCCTGCTTCACAGGCCGCTGGATGTAGCCGCCGAAGTATTCCCGTGCTAGTTAGCGGATCCAACACAGCAGCGAGAGTCCCCTTTTAAGAGGACGGGCAATATGCGCATGTGTAAAGTTAGGAGGACATGCCTCGTTTAGCGCAAAAAAGTTGTTTGGTTTAAGCCAGGTTTCGCTGAGACCGATGACGTTAAGATTGTTGTCTCTGATGATATCATTAACTAACAACGTTTTGGGAGACAATGATCTTATGTTTAAAAAACCTATATTATAGGTAGTGGGCTGTTTTGGGGAATTTTTGATCAAATTATCCGTAGTGGCAATATTAATAATGTTGTGTTTATTATGCCCAGTGCATTTAGTATAATTACGACCATATCTAGGAATTGATACGACGGGAATTTTCCGATTGTTTGTTTGTTGCTTTGATAAACTGCACGCATCATAGTTAGCCACCTCAGTAAAACACATGTCCAACTCTGAAACACTCAAAAGCAGAAAAAACTTGTTCTAATTTAACTGACTCCTTACCCAGACCAGTAGTCTCGCATCTTCCATTTAAATCCGGCTTCAGGATGGAGGGAAGTGGTGTTCTGTGGGGATTAGCCTTCTGCTTTGTTTTTAGCCCCACTCGGCATCCGCGTTTCCGATTACACCGCTGGCGTCTGCTCTGTAGACCGCCCCCGCTGCTACTATACTCCCCTGCTTCACAGGCCGTTGGATGTAGCCGCCGAAGTATTCCCGTGCTAGTTAGCGGATCCAACACAGCAGCGAGAGTCCCCTTTTAAGAGGACGGGCAATATGCGCATGTGTAAAGTTAGGAGGACATGCCTCGTTTAGCGCAAAAAAGTCGTTTGGTTTAAGCCAGGTTTCGCTGAGACCGATGACGTTAAGATTGTTGTCTCTGATGATATCATTAACTAACAACGTATTGGGAGACAATGATCTTATGTTTAAAAAAACTATATTATAGGTAGTGGGCTGTTTTAGGGAGTTTTTGATCAAATTATCCGTAGTAGCAATATTAATAATGTTGTGTTTATTATGCCCAGTGCATTTAGTATAATTACGACCATATCTAGGAATTGATACGACGGGAATTTTCCGATTGTTTGTTTGTTGCTTTGATAAACTGCACGCATCATAGTTAGCCACCTCAGTAAAACACATGTCCAACTCTGAAACATTCAAAGCAGAAAAAACGTGTTCTAATTTAACTGACTCCTTACCCAGACCAGTAGTCTCGCATCTTCCATTTAAATCCGGCTTCAGGATGGAGGGAAGTGGTGTTCTGTGGGGATTAGCCTTCTGCTTTGTTTTTAGCCCCGCTCAGCATCCGCGTTTCCGATTACACCGCTGGCGTCTGCTCCGTAGACGGCCCCCGCTGCTACTATACTCCCCTGCTTCACAGGCCGCTGGATGTAGCCGCCGAAGTATTCCCGTGCTAGTTAGCAGGTCTAGCAAACACGCGTCCATCAGTCCAAAACGGACCGATATGTCCACATCCAGAAGTGTCTGGCGGTCGTACGTGATCCCGGAGTGACCACGATGTGAGCCAGCCATAAAGTTTGTAGAATTGTCCGGTATTTCTGCCAAATGTTCCATATTTAGCAGGAGCTCCTCGAGGTCGCAGCCCTTCCGGGCGCCGCCATCTTGTTATATTATTATTGTTATATTATTATTGTTATATTATTTAATCTACATTTACTTTTTATCAAGTCGTGCCCTTCTAAACATGCAGTTTAGAAGTGTGGGGACGCTACTGATGAGCTCAGACGGGCAACAACAGTGCAGAAGCTCTTTCTTCTACACCAGGGGTAGGGAACCTATGGCTCTAGAGCCAGATGTGGCTCTTTTGATGACTGCATCTGGCTCTCGGATGAATCTGAACTGACGTTGCTTAACAAGATAAAAAATGAATAATTTTTTTGTGACTGACTTCCATGCAATGTTGAAGCAAAGTTCCAACCAAGATAGTCCCACATTATATGTTCCACGTAAGGTGAAGCATCCTGTACATACAAAAAAAAAAAAAAGACTTTGACGAGTAAAACAATGGTGTCTTTGTTTCATTGTTTGGGTGTGAAACTGAGCTCAAGTTAATTATACCAATTATTTACGTCAACTTGTGACTATCTTTTATTCGGTATTTCCTTGTTGCAGACTCCTGTCCATAATTAACATACAGATCATTCCAGGGCTGCGTCAAGCTAGCAAATAAAAGGATGGCTCTTAGTGGTCCCAGGTTCAGCATCCAACAGCCCTGAAAACTTCAAAGGTAACACACTACAACTTTAAAAGCGACTTTTCGAAGTCTATTTGACGGCATGTTCAATGTATTAGTGTTTGTCTATCCTTGCACAGATGGCGTTTTCTCCTCGCATGTTTTTCCTCCTTTGTGGGATCAGTGGACTGATGACCGGAGCTGTAAGTCACAATCTCACCTGCTGACTTCAATAAACATGTATTATTTTCTTGCATTGTCTGCTGTCTTCATGTTTGTAAATGCTCTGTTCTTACCTTCTACACAGTGGTCTCGTCCTAGCAGAGGTTGGTAGCTGTGACCACTTTTTTTTCAATTAACAATGACTTATTTGATGTTATTCAGTCCGAAAATAACAATTGTGTTGCAGAAGTTTGCTGTCCCGAGGGATGGACTCAGTTGGATGGTCACTGTTACATCTTCAGAGATGACGAAAGGTCCTTTTTGGATGCAGAGGTATGAAACAATGTCACAATGTAGTCGTAAAGTATTTATACACCCGGGGCTGCTGAGCCACCTGTTTGTTCATTTATCAAAATATTGCAACTATACGATGGAATGAATCTAATCTACGTTTTCACTCTGTTTCTACCATTAGAGTGTCTGCAACATTCTTGGTGGGAATCTGGCCTCAATCACCAGTGCGGTGAAAAATTCCGTCGTTCAAGACCTGGTCAATGAGGCGGGTGCAGATGAAGCCTGGATTGGACTCAGTGATGCCATTGAGGTGAAACATTTAACAATGTCAAAGTTGTCTCCTAGTCAGTGGAATAATTTATTGGCACCTATCAAATAAATGTATCCTCCATACTAAATCAGGGCAAAAAGGTGACAATAGGAGGTGTAGAGCTGAGGGTTTCATAATGATACTGTACCATGCTGATAATATTTGTAACACAATCAAGATGTAAAATATTGTGACAAAAGAGCAGTAGATAAAATGGCATGCAGTTGTTCTCTTCAGGAGTGACTCATTCAAATGTGACTTTGACTTCCAGACGGGAACCTTTCTTTGGACTGATGGCAAACCCTTCGGATTTAGTGACTTTCCAACAATGCTTCCTACGGATGGATGTGTGGTTATTGATGCTGACGCCACCACCGGTATAAGTATAATCAGTGAATCTAATTTAGCTGCAATTAACTGTAATGTCACTCTGAAAACTTTTTTTTTTCTAGAATCATGGGAAGGGGAGTCCTGTACCGACCTATTTCCATACGTTTGCATCAGAGAGGCGTGCTGTGACCATACTTTCTAATCAAACCATATCATCTTATCTTCTATAACAATGTCTTTCACTCATCACAACGAGTGTACTCAGAAGATATAATACTTTGTGTTTCTGGGTTGACTATCAAATATGTTTTTCTCCTACGCTGTTCAGTTGTTGAATGTTAGTGCAACACATTTGAAACTGAAACACCATCTTTCTACTAAATAAAGGAAGCTATCTGCATGCAAATATGTATTTGTGTCTTATTTTCCACTCAACCAATTCTGAACTTGAGCATTGCTTCATTATATGAAATGACAACTTTGTCCATGAAGAACAATTGGAATTTTGTGCAATTTAGCGTTTTTTTTTGTTTTTTTTAAATACTTCTTCACAGTCACGTTTTTTAAAGCAAAAACAATAACAACACCACTGGCTACCTTATTACCATTAGTGGTTGAACAGAACTTTTTTTTTTTAAATAGTCTATATTTTTCACAATTACAATTAATTTAAAATGGCAACCCGCCCTATTTTGCCTATAAAGCCCTTAAAAACACCCAAACACCTCCAATAAAAAATTTTATACATGATGATACATCAATCAATATTTATCAATCAATGTTTATTTATATAGCCCTAAATCACTAATGTCTCAAAGGACTGTACAAACCACTACGACTACGACATCCTCGGAAGAACCCGCATAAGGGCAAGGAAAACTTACACCCAGTGGGCAAGGAGCATTTATAATGAGATTTGATATTTACATACTTTGATCATTTTAAGCATACGCAGCGCATCAATTTCAAAAACGCATGACAACGGTCGCCTTTTTCTTCAACGTCACTGATTGTGCGCATGCGTCGATCTAGACGGCCGCTGCTGCAGTTCGCTCCGTCTTTTGTTTTTGTTCTTTGTTCGTTCTGTACTTTTCTATACTTTTACATTTCAATCAATCAATCAATGTTTACTTATATAGCCCTAAATCACTAGTGTCTCAAAGGGCTGCACAAACCACTACGACATCCTCGGTAGGCCCACATAAGGGCAAGGAAAACTCACACCCAGTGGGACGTCGGTGACAATGATGACTATGAGAACCTTGGAGAGGAGGAAAGCAATGGATGTCGAGCGGGTCTACTGTGAAAGTTCAATCCATAATGGATCCAACACAGTCGTAAGAGTCCAGTCCAAAGCGGATCCAACACAGCAGCGAGAGTCCCCTTTTAAGAGGACGGGCAATATGCGCATGTGTAAAGTTAGGAGGACATGCCTCGTTCAGCGCAAAAAAGTCGTTTGGTTTAAGCCAGGTTTCGCTGAGACCGATGACGTTAAGATTGTTGTCTCTGATGATATCATTAACTAACAATGTTTTGGGAGACAATGATCTTATGTTTAAAAAACCTATATTATAGGTAGTGGGCTGTTTTAGGGAATTTTTGATCAAATTATCCGTAGTAGCAATATTAATAATGTTGTGTTTATTATACCCAGTACATTTAGTATAATTACGACCATATCTAGAAATTGATACAACGGGAATTTTCCGATTGTTTGTTTGTTGCTTTGATAAACTGCACGCATCATAGTTAGCCACCTCAGTAAAACACATGTCCAACACTGAAACACTCAAAGCAGAAAAAACTTGTTCTAATTTACCTGACTCCTTACCCAGACCAGTAGTCTCGCATCTTCCATTTAAATCCAGCTTCAGGATGGAGGGAAGTGGTGTTCTGTGGGGATTAGCCTTCTGCTTTGTTTTTAGCCCCGCTCGGCATCCGCGTTTCCGATTACACCGCTGGCGTCTGCTCCGTAGACGGCCCCCGCTGCTACTATACTCCCCTGCTTCACAGGCCGCTGGATGTAGCCGCCAAAGTATTCCCGTGCTAGTTAGCGGATCCAACACAGCAGCGAGAGTCCCCTTTTAAGAGGACGGGCAATATGCGCATGTGTAAAGTTAGGAGGACATGCCTCGTTTAGCGCAAAAAAGTTGTTTGGTTTAAGCCAGGTTTCGCTGAGACCGATGACGTTAAGATTGTTGTCTCAGATGATATCATTAACTAACGTTTTGGGAGACAATGATCTTATGTTTAAAAAAACTATATTATAGGTAGTGGGCTGTTTTAGGGAATTTTTGATCAAATTATCCGTAGTAGCAATATTAATAATGTTGTGTTTATTATACCCAGTGCATTTAGTATAATTACGACCATATCTAGGAATTGATACGACGGGAATTTTCCGATTGTTTGTTTGTTGCTTTGATAAACTGAAGGCATCATAGTTAGCCACCTCAGTAAAACACATGTCCAACACTGAAACACTCAAAGCAGAAAAAACTTGTTCTAATTTAACTGACTCCTTACCCAGACCAGTAGTCTCGCATCTTCCATTTAAATCCGGCTTCAGGATGGAGGGAAGTGGTGCTCTGTGGGGATTAGCCTTCTGCTTTGTTTTTAGCCCCGCTCGGCATCCGCGTTTCCGATTACACCGCTGGCGTCTGCTCCGTAGACGGCCCCCGCTGCTACTATACTCCCCTGCTTCACAGGCCGCTGGATGTAGCCGCCGAAGTATTCCCGTGCTAGTTAGCGGATCCAACACAGCAGCGAGAGTCCCCTTTTAAGAGGACGGGCAATATGCGCATGTGTAAAGTTAGGAGGACATGCCTCGTTTAGCGCAAAAAAGTCGTTTGGTTTAAGCCAAGTTTCGCTGAGACCGATGACGTTAAGATTGTTGTCTCTGATGATATCATTAACTAACAACGTTTTGGGAGACAATGATCTTATGTTTAAAAAACCTATATTATAGGTAGTGGGCTGTTTTAGGGAATTTTGATCAAATTATCCGTAGTAGCAATATTAATAATGTTGTGTTTATTATGCCCAGTGCATTTAGTATAATTACGACCATATCTAGGAATTGATACGACGGGAATTTTCCGATTGTTTGTTTGTTGCTTTGATAAACTGCACGCATCATAGTTAGCCACCTCAGTAAAACACATGTCCAACTCTGAAACATTCAAAGCAGAAAAAACTTGTTCTAATTTAACTGACTCCTTACCCAGACCAGTAGTCTCGCATCTTCCATTTAAATCCGGCTTCAGGATGGAGGGAAGTGGTGTTCTGTGGGGATTAGCCTTCTGCTTTGTTTTTAGCCCCGCTCAGCATCCGCGTTTCCGATTACACCGCTGGCGTCTGCTCTGTAGACGGCCCCCGCTAGTATTCCCGTGCTAGTTAGCAGGTCTAGCAAGCACGCGTCCATCAGTCCAAAACGGCCCGATATGTCCACATCCAGAAGTGTCTGGCGGTCGTACGTGATCACGGAGTGACCACGATGTGAGCCAGCCATAAAGTTTGTAGAATTGTCCGGTATTTCTGCCAAATGTTCCATATTTAGCAGGAGCTCCTCGAGGTTGCAGCCCTTCTGTGCGCCACCATCTTGTTATATTATTATTATTATATTATTATTGTTATATTATTTAATCTACATTTACTTTTTATCAAGTCGTGCCCTTCTAAACATGCAGTTTAGAAGTGTGGGGACGCTACTGATGAGCTCAGACGGGCAACCACAGTGCAGAAGCTCTTTCATCTACACCAGGGGTAGGGAACCTATGGCTCTAGAGCCAGATGTGGCTCTTTTGATGACTGCATCTGGCTCTCGGATAAATCTGAACTGACATTGCTTAACAAGATAAAAAATGAATAATTCAACTTGTAATCACAGTGTTAAAAACAACGTTCAAAATATAAAACATTCTCATGCATTTTTATGTTCAAGAAGTTGCGTTAATGGTAAGAAGTAATTTATTTATTATTGGTTAGTGTGGGGCTTGCCCTCCTGGGGGTTCTTCAGACCACCAAGAGCCTGTTTTAGGGTTGCAATATTTTTTTATTTTATTTATCTCAGTTGCTTTCCAGCAATTGTCTTTTTTCTCTTTCGTCCTCACTCGCGCTCTGGCTCCAGCCTCATTCCTGTCTCTTCTCCCGGCTGCTGCCTATAACAGAGCGACAGGTGATTAGATTAAAAAGGCCCAGGTGGGCCATCTACACACCTGTCGCTGATTTCGAGGCCGGTCCTGGCAACATCCCGCTTTGCTGCAGGCCCGCAGGCCACACCCCCTCCACAGTTAACTTCAGAATAACAATGTTAATACAAAGAATAAGAGACCTATTATACTCTGGAAATGTTGGTCTTACTTAAAAATGCACGCGTTTAGTTGTGTTCAGTGTTAAAAAAAAATATTATATGGCTCTTAGGGAAATACATTTTAAAATATTTGGCTTCTTGGCTCTCTCAGACAAAAAGGTTCCCGACCCCTGATCTACACCAAGGAAAAATGTTGTTAGCAGCACCAGTTATTAGCATCCAGCTAACTAACCAGATCCCAGAGGAGCTAAAAAGGACTTATGGAGGTTCTTGTGACTGTCGAGGGAAAGGGAGACGCTCGAGACAGAAGAGGGCTGAAGCGAGGAGGGAGCGAAGGAGATATAAAGCATATATTCCTTCCATCGTCATGCGTAACGTGCGCTCTCTGGCAAACAAAATGGATGAGTTGTCGGTGCTTGCCGGTAGTCAGAAAGAATATCGTGAGTGTAGCCTAATGTGTTTTACTGCACGGCCATGTTCGGGATAGTAACGTCTCTATAAACGGCTTTGAAATGGTGCGCGCTGACCGGGACCCGACCAACGGCAAGCGGAAAGGAGGGGGGCTTGTTTTTTTTATAAATAAGAAATATTGTCAACCAAGACAAGATGGTGGTTTTACAGCCAGCAGCTCGCGAACTAAATGAGTATATATTTGTTTCAAACAGATACGGGCAAAAAATAAAACTGTGCATGAAATAGATCTCTACAGTTTATCTAAAAAATATTTGTCAAGTGATATCAAGGATTATACGTTCCCAGACATATCCAACTATTGTGCCCCAGACGCCATTCTACACAACAAAACAAAACTTGGAAAAGCACAAAGTCTAAACCTTCATTGCATGTGTCTGGGTCAAGGAATTTGGTAGTAAGACTATTCCACATTGGCACATATCAGTAGATTGTTTTATTGCTACAAACTCAGGACATAAGTTATTGGACACGGGTGGGCTTCGGGGACATTGGTGTTAGCTCAGTTTTATCTAAAGTTCAATGGAGGTTTGTTTTGATGCACATGGCTCTAACTACCACTGCTGTGTGATGTGATCACTGCCTGTGCATAATGTGTGCACAGAAACCCTTCAACCTTCACGAACAGGGAGACCATCGCCCCGGTCTGCCGATCCTGAGAACGACTGTGACTGACTTCCATGCAATGTTGAAGCAAAGTTCAATCAATCAATCAATGTTTATTTATATAGCCCCAAATCACAAATGTCTCAAAGGACTGCACAAATCATTACGACTACAACATCCTCGGAAGAACCCACAAAAGGGCAAGGAAAACTCACACCCAGTGGGCAGGGAGAATTCACATCCAGTGGGACGCCAGTGACAATGCTGACTATGAGAAACCTTGGAGAGGACCTCAGATGTGGGCAACCCCCCCTCTCTAGGGGACCGAAAGCAATGAATGTCGAGCGGGTCTAACATGATACTGTGAAAGTTCAATCCATAGTGGCTCCAACACAGCCGCGAGAGTTCAGTTCAAGCGGATCCAAGACAGCAGCGAGAGTCCCGTCCACAGGAAACCATCTCAAGCGGATCAGCAGCATAGAGATGTCCCCAACCGATACAGGCGAGCGGTCCATCCTGGGTCCCGACGAGCGGTCCATCCTGGGTCTCGACTCTGGACAGCCAGTACTTCATCCATGGTCATCGGACCGGACCCCCTCCACAAGGGAGGGGGGGACATAGGAGAAAGAAAAGAAGCGGCAGATCAACTGGTCTAAAAAGGAGGTCTATTTAAAGGCTAGAGTATACAGATGAGTTTTAAGGTGAGACTTCAATGCTTCTACTGAGGTGGCATCTCGAACTGTTACCGGGAGGGCATTCCAGAGTACTGGAGCCCGAACGGAAAACGCTCTATAGCCCGCAGACTTTTTTTGGGCTCTAGGAATCACTAATAAGCCGGAGTCTTTTGAACGCAGATTTCTTGCCGGGACATATGGTACAATACAATCGGCAAGATAGGCTGGAGCTAGACCGTGTAGTATTTTATACGTAAGTAGTAAAACCTTAAAGTCACATCTTAAGTGCACAGGAAGCCAGTGCAGGTGAGCCAGTATAGGTATATATGTATGTATATATGTATATAAAGGTATATACAGTATAGGTATATATGTATGTATATATGTATATAAAGGTATATACAGTACAGGCGTAATATGATCAAACTTTCTTGTTCTTGTCAAAAGTCTAGCAGCCGCATTTTGTACCAACTGTAATCTTTTAATGCTAGACATGGGGAGACCCGAAAATAATACGTTACAGTAATCGAGACGAGACGTAACAAACGCATGGATAATGATCTCGGCGTCTTTAGTGGACAAAATGGAGCGAATTTTAGCGATATTACGGAGATGAAAGAAGGCCGTTTTAGTAATGCTTTTAATGTGTGACTCAAAGGAGATAGTTGGGTGGAAGATAATACCCAGTTTTTTTACCGAGTCACCTTGTTTTATTATTTGGTTGTCAAATGTTAAAGTTGTATTATTAAATAGAGGTCGGTGTCTAGCAGGACCGATAATCAGCATTTCCGTTTTTTTGGCATTAAGTTGCAAAAAGTTAGCGGACATCCATTGTTTAATTTCATTAAGACACGCTTCCAGCTGACTACAGTCCAGCGTGTTGGTCAGCTTTAGGGGCATGTCCAACCAAGATAGTCCCACATTGTATGTTCCACGTAAGGTGAAGCATCCTGTACATACAAAAAAAAAAAGACTTTGACGAGGAAAACAATGGTGTCTTTGTTTCATTGTATGGGTGTGAAACTGAGCTCAAGTTAATTGTACCAATTATTTACGTCAACTTGTGACTATCTTTTATTCAGTATTTCCTTGTTGCAGACTCCTGTCCATAATTAACATACAGATCATTCCAGGGCTGCGTCAAGCTAGCAAATAAAAGGATGGCTCTTAGTTGTCCCAGGTTCAGCATCCAACAGAACCTGAAAACTTCAAAGGTAACACACTACAACTTTAAAAGCGACTTTTCGAAGTCTGTTTGACGGCATGTTCAATATAATAGTGTTTGTCTATCCTTGCACAGATGGCGTTTTCTCCTCGCATGTTTTTCCTCCTTTGTGGGATCAGTGGACTGATGACCGGAGCTGTAAGTCACAATCTCACCTGCTGACTTCAATAAACATGTATTATTTTCTTGCATTGTCTGCTGTCTTCATGTTTGTAAATGCTCTGTTCTTACCTTCTACACAGTGGTCTCGTCCTAGCAGAGGTTGGTAGCCGTGACCACTTTTTTTTCAATTAACAATGACTTATTTGATGTTATTCATTCCGAAAATAACAATTGTGTTGCAGAAGTTTGCTGTCCCGAGGGATGGACTCAGTTGGATGGTCACTGTTACATCTTCAGAGATGACGAAAGGTCCTTTTTGGATGCAGAGGTATGAAAGAATGTCACAATGTAGTCGTAAAGTATTTATACACCAGGGGCTGCTGAGCCACCTGTTTGTTCATTTATCAAAATATTCCAACTATACGATGGAATGAATCTAATCTACTTTTTCACTCTGTTTCTACCATTAGAGTGTCTGCAACATTCTTGGTGGGAATCTGGCCTCAATCACCAGTGCGGTGAAAAATTCCGTCGTTCAAGACCTGGTCAATGAGGCGGGTGTAGATGAAGCCTGGATTGGACTCAATGATGCCATTGAGGTGAAACATTTAACAATGTCAAAGTTGTCTCCTAGTCAGTGGAATAATTTATTGGCACCTATCAAATAAATGTATCCTCCATACTAAATCAGGGCAAAAAGGTGACAATAGGAGGTGTAGAGCTGAGGGTTTCATAATGATACTGTACCATGCTGATAATATTTGTAACACAATCAAGATGTAAAATATTGTGACAAAAGAGCAGTAGATAAAATGGCATGCAGTTGTTCTCTTCAGGAGTGACTCATTCAAATGTGACTTTGACTTCCAGACGGGAACCTTTCTTTGGACTGATGGCAAACCCTTCGGATTTAGTGACTTTCCAACAACGCTTCCTACGGATGGATGTGTGGTTATTGATTCTGACGCCACCACCGGTATAAGTATAATCAATGAATCTAATTTAGTTGCAATTAACTGTAATGTCACTCTGAAAACTTTATTTTTTCTAGAATCATGGGAAGGGGAGTCCTGTACCGACCTATTTCCATACGTTTGCATCAGAGAGGCGTGCTGTGACTACGCTTTCTAATCAAACCATATCATCTTATCTTCTATAACAATGTCTTTCACTCATCACAGCGAGTGTACTCAGAAGATATAATACTTTGTGTTTCTGGGTTGACTATCAAATATGTTTTTCTCCTACTCTGTTCAGTTGTTGAATGTTAGTGCAACACATTTGAAACTGAAACACCATCTTTCTACTAAATAAAGGAAGCTATCTGCATGTAAATATGTATTTGTGTCTTATTTTCCACTCGACCAATTCTGAACTTGAGCATTGCTTCATTGTATGAAACGACAACTTTGTCCATGAAGAACAATTGGAATTTTGTGCAATTTAGCGTTTTTTTTTTGTTTTTTTTAAATACTTCTTCACAGTCACGTTTTTTAAATCAAAAACAATAACAACACCACTGGCTACCTTATTACCATTAGTGGTTGAACAGAACAAATTTTAGGGAAAATAGTCTATATTTTTCACAATTACAATTAATTTAAAATGGCAACCCGCCCTATTTTGCCTATAAAGCCCTTAAAAACACCCAAACACCTCCAATAAGACTTTTTATACATGATGATACATCAATCAATGTTTATCAATCAATGTTTATTTATATAGCCCTAAATCACTAATGTCTCAAAGGACTGTACAAACTACTATGACTACGACATCCTCGGAAGAACCCGCATAAGGGCAAGGAAAACTTACACCCAGTGGGCAGGGAGCATTTATAATGAGATTTGATATTTACATACTTTGATCATTTTAAGCATACGCAGCGCATCAATTTCAAAAACGCATGACAACGGTCGCCTTTTTCTTCAACGTCACTGATTGTGCGCATGCGTCGATCTAGACGGCCGCTGCTGCAGTTCGCTCCGTCTTTTGTTTTTGTTCTTTGTTCGTTCTGTACTTTTCTATACTTTTACATTTCAATCAATCAATCGATGTTTACTTATATAGCCCTAAATCACTAGTGTCTCAAAGGGCTGCACAAACCACTACGACATCCTCGGTAGGCCCACATAAGGGCAAGGAAAACTCACACCCAGTGGGACGTCGGTGACAATGATGACTATGAGAACCTTGGAGAGGAGGAAAGCAATGGATGTCGAGCGGGTCTACTGTGAAAGTTCAATCCATAATGGATCCAACACAGTCGTAAGAGTCCAGTCCAAAGCGGATCCAACACAGCAGCGAGAGTCCCCTTTTAAGAGGACGGGCAATATGCGCATGTGTAAAGTTAGGAGGACATGCCTCGTTCAGCGCAAAAAAGTCGTTTGGTTTAAGCCAGGTTTCGCTGAGACCGATGACGTTAAGATTGTTGTCTCTGATGATATCATTAACTAACAATGTTTTGGGAGACAATGATCTTATGTTTAAAAAACCTATATTATAGGTAGTGGGCTGTTTTAGGGAATTTTTGATCAAATTATCCGTAGTAGCAATATTAATAATGTTGTGTTTATTATACCCAGTGCATTTAGTATAATTACGACCATATCTAGAAATTGATACGACGGGAATTTTCCAATTGTTTGTTTGTTGCTTTGATAAACTGCACGCATCATAGTTAGCCACCTCAGTAAAACACATGTCCAACACTGAAACACTCAAAGCAGAAAAAACTTGTTCTAATTTAACTGACTCCTTACCCAGACCAGTAGTCTCGCATCTTCCATTTAAATCCGGCTTCAGGATGGAGGGAAGTGGTGCTCTGTGGGGATTAGCCTTCTGCTTTGTTTTTAGCCCCGCTCGGCATCCACGTTTCCGATTACACCGCTGGCGTCTGCTCCGTAGACCGCCCCCACTGCTACTATACTCCCTGCTTCACAGGCCGCTGGATGTAGCCGCCGAAGTATTCCCGTGCTAGTTAGCGGATCCAACACAGCAGCGAGAGTCCCCTTTTAAGAGGACGGGCAATATGCGCATGTGTAAAGTTAGGAGGACATGCCTCGTTTAGCGCAAAAAAGTCGTTTGGTTTAAGCCAGGTTTCGCTGAGACCGATGACGTTAAGATTGTTGTCTCAGATGATATCATTAACTAACAACGTTTTGGGAGACAATGATCTTATGTTTAAAAAAACTATATTATAGGTAGTGGGCTGTTTTGGGGAATTTTTTATCAAATTATCCGTAGTAACAATATTAATAATGTTGTGTTTATTATGCCCAGTGCATTTAGTATAATTACGACCATATCTAGGAATTGATACGACGGGAATTTTCCGATTCTTTGTTTGTTGCTTTGATAAACTGCACGCATCATAGTTAGCCACCTCAGTAAAACACATGTCCAACTCTGAAACACTCAAAGCAGAAAAAACTTGTTCTAATTTAACTGACTCCTTACCCAGACCAGTAGTCTCGCATCTTCCATTTAAATCCGGCTTCAGGATGGAGGGAAGTGGTGTTCTGTGGGGATTAGCCTTCTGCTTTGTTTTTAGCCCCGCTCGGCATCCGCGTTTCCGATTACACCGCTGGCGTCTGCTCTGTAGACGGCCCCCGCTAGTATTCCCGTGCTAGTTAGCAGGTCTAGCAAGCACGCGTCCATCAGTCCAAAACGGCCCGATATGTCCACATCCAGAAGTGTCTGGCGGTCGTACGTGATCCCGGAGTGACCACGATGTGAGCCAGCCATAAAGTTTGTAGAATTGTCCGGTATTTCTGCCAAATGTTCCATATTTAGCAGGAGCTCCTCGAGGTCGCAGCCCTTCTGTGCGCCACCATCTTGTTATATTATTATTATTATATTATTATTGTTATATTATTTAATCTACATTTACTTTTTATCAAGTCGTGCCCTTCTAAACATGCAGTTTAGAAGTGTGGGGACGCTACTGATGAGCTCAGACGGGCAACAACAGTGCAGAAGCTCTTTCATCTACACCAGGGGTAGGGAACCTATGGCTCTAGAGCCAGATGTGGCTCTTTTGATGACTGCATCTGGCTCTCGGATAAATCTGAACTGACGTTGCTTAACAAGATAAAAAATGAATAATTCAACTTGTAATCACAGTGTTAAAAACAACGTTCAAAATATAAAACATTCTCATGCATTTTTATGTTCAAGAAGTTGCGTTAATGGTAAGAAGTAATTTATTTATTATTGGTTAGTGTGGGGCTTGCCCTCCTGGGGGTTCTTCAGACCACCAAGAGCCTGTTTTAGGGTTACAATATTTTTTTATTTTATTTATCTCAGTTGCTTTCCAGCAATTGTCTTTTTTCTCTTTCGTCCTCACTCACGCTCTGGCTCCAGCCTCAATCCTGTCCCTTCTCCTGGCTGCTGCTTATAACAGAGCGACAATTGATTAGATAAAAAGGCCCAGGTGGGCCGTCTACGCACCTGTCGCTGATTTCGAGGCCGGTCCTGGCAACATCCCGCTTTGCTGCAGGCCCGCAGGCCACGCCCCCTCCACAGTTAACTTCAGAATAACAATGTTAATACAAAGAATAAGATACCTATTATACTCTGGAAATGTTGGTCTTACTTAAAAATGCACGCGTTTAGTTGTGTTCAGTGTTAAAAAAAAATATTATATGGCTCTTAGGGAAATACATTTTAAAATATTTGGCTTCTTGGCTCTCTCAGACAAAAAGGTTCCCGACCCCTGATCTACACCAAGGAAAAATGTTGTTAGCAGCACCAGTTATTAGCATCCAGCTAACTAACCAGATCCCAGAGGAGCTAAAAAGGCCTTACGGAGGTTCTTGTGACTGTCGAGGGAAAGGGAGACGCTCGAGACAGAAGAGGGCTGAAGCGAGGAGGGAGCGAAGGAGATATAAAGCATATATTCCTTCCGTCGTCATGCGTAACGTGCGTTCTCTGCCGAACAAAATGGATGAGTTGTCGGTGCTTGCCGGTAGTCAGAAAGAATATCGTGAGTGTAGCCTAATGTGTTTTACTGCACGACCATGTTCGGGATAGTAACGTCTCTATAAACGGCTTTGAAATGGTGCGCGCTGACCGGGACCCGACCAACGGCAAGCGGAAAGGAGGGGGGCTTGCTTTTTTTATAAATAAGAAATATTGTCATCCCGGTCACATTACAATAAAAGAGTGCCACTGTGACCCGAATATACAGAGGTTAGCTGTAAGACCGGAGGGTGTGTTCCAACTATCGTGGGATCACACTCCTCAGCCTTCCCGGTAAGGTTTATTCAGGTGTACTGGAGAGGAGGCTTCGCCGGATAGTCAAACCTCGGATTCAGGAGGAACAGTGTGGTTTTCGTCCTGGTCGTGGAACTGTGGACCAGCTCTATACTCTCGGCAGGGTTCTTGAGGGTGCATGGGAGTTTGCCCAACCAGTCTACATGTGCTTTGTGGACTTGGAGAAGGCATTCGACCGTGTCCCTCGGGAAGTCCTGTAGGGAGTGCTCAGAGAGTATGGGGTACCGGACGGTCTTATTGTGGCGGTCCGCTCCCTGTATGATCAGTGCCAGAGCTTGGTCCGCATTGCTGGCAGTAAGTCGGACACATTTCCAGTGAGGGTTGGACTCCGCCAAGGCTGTCCTTTGTCACCGATTCTGTTCATAACTTTTATGGACAGAATTTCTAGGCGCAGTCAAGGCGTTGAGGGGTTCCGGTTTGGTAACCGCAGGATTAGGTCTCTGCTTTTTGCAGATGATGTGGTCCTGATGGCTTCATCTGACCGGGATCTTCAGCTCTCGCTGGATCGGTTCGCAGCCGAGTGTGAAGCGACCGGAATGAGAATCAGCACCTCCAAGTCCGAGTCCATGGTTCTCGCCCGGAAAAGGGCGGCGTGCCATCTCCGGGTTGGAGAGGAGACCCTGCCCCAAGTGGAGGAGTTCAAGTACCTAGGAGTCTTGTTCACGAGTGAGGGAAGAGTGGATCGTGAGATCGACAGGCGGATCGGTGCGGCGTCTTCAGTAATGCGGACGTTGTACCGATCCGTTGTGGTAAAGAAGGAGCTGAGCCGGAAGGCAAAGCTCTCAATTTACCGGTCGATCTACGTTCCCATCCTCACCTATGGTCATGAGCTTTGGGTCATGACCGAAAGGATAAGATCACGGGTACAAGCGGCCGAAATGAGTTTCCTCCGCCGTGTGGCGGGTCTCTCCCTTAGAGATAGGGTGAGAAGCTCTGCCGAGAGGAACTCAAAGTAAAGCCGCTGCTCCTTCACATCGAGAGGAGCCAGATGAGGTGGTTCGGGCATCTGGTCAGGATGCCACCCGAACGCCTCCCTAGGGAGGTGTTTAGGGCACGTCCAACCGGTAGGAGGCCACGGGGAAGACCCAGGACACGTTGGGAAGACTATGTCTCCCGGCTGGCCTGGGGACGCCTCGGGATCCCCCGGGAAGAGCTAGACGAAGTGGCTGGGGAGAGGGAAGTCTGGGTTTCCCTGCTTAGGCTGTTGCCCCCGCGACCCGACCTCGGATAAGCGGAAGATGATGGATGGATGGATGGATAGCTGTAGGACTCGGACCATATTATTTGCCCAGGGAGATTCCGCATGTTCCACAGCTCCATAGCCAGACTACAAACCCAGCACCCGAAAGCTCTCTTCCTCATCTCGGGGGATTTTAACCATGTTACTATGGACAAATCACTCCCCAACTTCACTCAGTATGTCAGCTGCCACACCAGAGGAAATAAGATCCTGGGCCTACTGTACGCAAACATCAAGGATGCGTATAGCTCCATAACACTACCAGAGCTGGGCCGGTCAGACCACAACCTTGTTTACCTCAACCCCTGTTATGTGCCTCTGCTCAAAATCAATCAATCAATCAATCAATGTTTACTTATATAGCCCTAAATCACTAGTGTCTCAAAGGGCTGCACAAACCACTACGACATCCTCGGTAGGCCCACATAAGGGCAAGGAAAACTCACACCCAGTGGGACATCCGTGACAATAATGACTATGAGAACCTTGGAGAGGAGGAAAGCAATGGATGTCGAGCGGGTCTAACATAATACTGTGAAAGTTCAATCCACAATGGATCCAACACAGTCGCGAGAGTCCAGTCCAAAGCGGATCCAACACAGCAGCGAGAGTCCCGTTCACAGTGGAGCCAGCAGGAAACCATCCCAAGCGGAGGCGGATCAGTAGCGCAGAGATGTCCCCAGCCGATACACAGGCAAGCAGTACATGGCCACCGGATCGGACCGGACCCCCTCCACAAGGGAGAGTGGGACATAGGAGAAAAAGAAAAGAAACGGCAGATCAACTGGTCGAAAAAGGGAGTCTATTTAAAGGCTAGAGTATACAAATGAGTTTTAAGGTGAGACTTAAATGCTTCTACTGAGGTAGCATCTCGAACTGTTACCGGGAGGGCATTCCAGAGTACTGGAGCCCGAAATGAAAAAGCTCTATAGCCCGCAAACTTTTTTTGGGCTTTGGGAAGCACTAATAAGTCGGAGTCCTTTGAACGCAGATTTCTTGCCGGGACATATGGTACAATACAATCGGCAAGATAGGATGGAGCTAGACCGTGTAGTATTTTATACGTAAGTAGTAAAACCTTAAAGTCACATCTTAAGTGCACAGGAAGCCAGTGCAGGTGAGCCAGTATAGGACTATATGTATGCATATATGTATATAAAGGTATATACAGTATAGGTATATATGTATGTATATATGTATATAAAGGTATATACAGTATACGTATATATGTATGTATATATGTATATAAAGGTATATACAGTACAGGTATATATGTATATAAAGGTATATACAGTATAGGTATATATGTATGTATATATGTATATAAAGGTATATACAGTATAGGTATATATGTATGTATATATGTATATAAAGGTATATACAGTATAGGTATATATGTATGTATATAAAGGTATATACAGTACAGGCGTAATGTGATCAAACGTTCTTGTTCTTGTCAAAAGTCTAGCAGCCGCATTTTGTACCAACTGTAATCTTTTAATGCTAGACATGGGGAGACCCGAAAATAATACGTTACAGTAGTCGAGGCGAGACGTAACAAACGCATGGATAATGATCTCAGCGTCTTTAGTGGACAGAATGGAGCGAATTTTAGCGATATTACGGGGATGAAAGAAGGCCGTTTTAGTAACGCTTTTAATGTGTGCCTCAAAGGAGAGAGTTGGGTCGAAGATAATACCCAGATTCTTTACCGAGTCGCCTTGTTTAATTGTTTGGTTGTCAAATGTTAGAGTTGTATTATTAAATAGAGGTCGGTGTCTAGCAGGACCGATAATCAGCATTTCCGTTTTTTTGGCGTTGAGTTGCAAAAAGTTAGCGGACATCCATTGTTTAATTTCATTAAGACTGCCTGTGACCAAAAAAACTGCGAGAAGGTGGCCAGAAGGGGTCCAAGAGACACTACAGGGCTGTTTTGAGGTAACTGACTGGCAGGTAGGTGCTCATGGAGCCTCATGGTGAGGACATTGACGGGCTCACAGAGTCCATCACAGACTATATCAACGTCTGTGTGGACTCAAATGTCCCATCAAAGACGGTCAACAAGCCATGGGTGATCAAAGACATCAAAGCCATACTGAATGAGAAGAAGAGGGCATTCAATGCTGGCAACAGGGAGGAGGTGAAAAGAGTCCAGGTGCTGCTGAAGACCAAACTATAGGAGGCCATGGAGAACTACAGGAGGAAGCTAGAAGGGAAAGCTGAAGGACAACAACATGAAGGCGATTTGGAGAGGTATGCAGACCATCACCGGCCTCAAGTTGAGGGTTGGACGGAGACAAAGAGAGGGCCAATGAACTAAACCAGTTCTTTAACAGGTTTGACACAGTGGCTCGGACAAAACCCCCCCTCCCAAAACATGACAGCTGGCCCCCTGTCAACTTCAGCGAACCATCTGATGAATAAATACAAGTAAATAAAGTGCTATCCTATCCTACCACCATCAGACCGCAATTGTTCTCAAGCATTAACATATTTCCTTCACTGAATGGTATGTCCTAAAAACAAAATGAACGCAACGTCTATTATTATACTACCTCATAAATCCAGTGTTTGTGTTAGCAGCATTTTGTTTCTGATTGCTTGGCATCTCAGCCTTTGTTGAGAGCGCTGACTCAGCTGCTGGGATTGCCAACTTTCTGTCCAAACCAGATCTCTTTGTCTCTTCTCGGATTTGACGTGCTGAGAAAAGGCAGCTGAATGACACTTGTTCAGTACGGCGTGATAGTAGAGCGGCCGTTCCAGCGACATGTGGGTTGCAGGTTCGCTCCCCACCTCTTGAGATCCAAATCGTTGCCGTTGTGTCCTTGGGCAGGACACTTCACCCTTTGCCCCCTGGTGCCGCTCAGATTGATGAATGAATGACAGGTGGTGGTTGGAGGGGTCGTAGGCGCAAACTGGCAGCCTCGCTTCCGTCAGTCTACCCCAGGGCAGCTGTGGCTACAAATGTAGCTTACTACCACCAGGTGTGAATGAATGATGGGTTCCCACCTCTCTGTGAGCGCTTCGAGTATCTAATAATAGAAAAGCGCCATATAAAATCTAATCCAGTGGAGTCGGCTGTCTTGGTTGCTTTGTTGGGTCTGCTCCTGTCTCTGGCCATGCTGCCTCCACCCCAGCGGACGATGGCGTGGAACACCGCAGAGGCCACCACAGTGGATATGTTTCTTTTACTTTTTATTTATAACTGTATGTAAAAGTGTCTGGTTGTATCTGCTGCTTTAATGTCTATAATGTCCTATGTGTTCTTTGATGTTTGATGTTTCCCTCTTACACACATTAGATAGATAGTACTTTATTTATTCCGTCAGGAGAGTTCCTTCAGGAAAATTACAATTTTCAGCACAATCCCATTCAAGATCAGACAAACATTAAAGGGGGACAGAACAGGATCGCTGACGGGTCTGCCGGCTTCCAGCGCCCCTTACAAAAAAAGATGAGATACAGGTAAACAAGGGGGGGGGGGAATAGAAGATTAAAATAAAATAAAAAAATCGGTCTTAGCCTGGGCCCTGGAGAGGGGGTGCAGACTAAGACCGATTTTGTAAGAGGGATGTGTGCTATGGCTATGAGTAGTTGTTTTTTTCCCTTGCCCTCAGTCTGCACCCCATCTCCAGGGCCCAGGCTAACACCGATTTTTTTATTTTATTTTAATCTTCTATTCCCCCCCTTGTATACCTGTATCTCATCCTTTTTTTGTAAGGGCCGCTGGAAGCCGGCAGACCCGTCAGCGATCCTGTTCTGTCTCCCTTTAATGTTTGTCTGATCTTGAATGGGATTGTGCTGAAAATTGTAATTTTCCTGACGGAATAAATAAAGTACTATCTAATCTAATCTAATAGAAAAGCACCATAATATAAAATCTAATCCATTATCATTGTGTTGTCCTGAAGTCAACTGTTAATATTATTTACGTAATTACATTATAATATTTTTGTATTACTTGGTAATATTTTGTATTAGTAACTGCAATCCTTTAATTTGGAGTTAAAGTTGTTTATATTTATCGTACTTTATAATCGGTAAACAGCAGTTAGATGATGTCACTTCCGCTAAATTACTTCCGGTTGGTTGACTTCCGGTATTTGTTCGAAAGCTAGAGATACATTTTGTGGTCTTCTGTAGTACTTTCTGTTGCCATCCTACACAAAGCGGCGAAGAAGCAATGCCGTAAGTCGTCTTTAATAAGTTAAGAACATGTCAGACACGTTAAAAAAAAAGTGTAATGGTGCCGATATGTTAAATATAATTGTCGAACTAGATACAATGTGTTCAAGTCATTTAGGCAGACGGGAGTCTCCCTCTGCTGGACATTTTCCGACATTACCGTTACATTTTTATATGTCATTGTGAAAGAATATGTACAGAGGCAATAAGTGTGTTGTGTCTCTTGTTCTTTTCAGTTTTTCACCATCTTGTCTATGAAGGAATTGTCAAAAGTAAATGGTCAAGCTTACAACGACGTTCTCTTCATTGGTGTTGAGTTGGCGTTTTTTACACGTCTCACGAGAACACTAAAATCATTATTATTATTATTCACACCATACCGGGTTAACTCTCCGCAATCGCTCACTAAAACATTTCATTTAAATCTCCTAAACAAGCTAAAAGCCGAGTCTGAGCGACATGGCTCAGATAGTAGAGTGAGAACTTGAGAAGGTTCTGGGTACAAATCCTGAAAAACCCTTAAATGTGTGCCTTCCTTCTCAAATCTGGCATTCTGTGTATTCAACAACTTCTGTCTTTTTGGAGCAAGGCCAACGCGATTAACTTCTGAGGCGTTCCATCCATTTTCCTACCACTTGTCCCTTTCGGAGTCGCGGGGGTTGCTGGAGCCTATCTTTGTTACATCTTCATGGCATCGTGACGCAAGGGGTGCTTCTTTCGAGATGCAGTCGGGCGACGGACACAGCGAAGGTAAGAATGAATGATTTATTAAAACTAAGAACAGGCTACTAACAAAAAGACTGGTGCTAAGGGAAAAGGCAAACAAAGAACTACTAGCGTTTGAGCTAGGGAAACAAAGAACTACTAAGCGCGGAAGCATTAGCGAGTACACACGTAGAAAACAAAGAGGCTAGGCATGGAAGCTAGCGAGTGCCAAAACGGAGTATTACCAAAGTCAGGAATCAAAGTAGACATCGAAAGCGTGTAGCAAACTTCAATCAATCAATCAATCAATGTTTATTTATATAGCCCCAAATCACAAATGTCTCAAAGGACTGCACAAATCATTACGACTACGACATCCTCGGAAAAACCCACAAAAGGGCAAGGAAAACTCACACCCAGTGGGCATGGAGAATTCACATCCAGTGGGACGCCAGTGACAATGCTGACTATGAGAAACCTTGGAGAGGACCTAAGATGTGGGCAACCCCCCACCCCCCTCTAGGGGACCGAAAGCAATGGATGTCGAGCGGGTCTAACATGATACTGTGAAAGTTCAATCCATAGTGGCTCCAACACAGCCGCGAGAGTTCAGTTCAAAGCGGATCCAAGACAGCAGCGAGAGGCCCGTCCACAGGAAACCATCCCAAGCGGAGGCGGATCAGCAGCGTAGAGATGTCCCCAACCGATACACGGGCGAGCGGTCCATCCTGGGTCTCGACTCTGGACCGCCAGTACTTCATCCATGGTCATCGGGCCGGACCCCCTCCACAAGGGAGGGGGGGGCATAGGAGAAAAAAAAGAAGCGGCAGATCAACTGGTCTAAAAAGGAGGTCTATTTAAAGGCTAGAGTATACAGATGAGTTTTAAGGTGAGACTTAAATGCTTCTACTGAGGTGGCATCTCGAACTGTTACCGGGAGGGCATTCCAGAGTACTGGAGCCCGAGCGGAAAACACTCTATAGCCCGCAGACTTTTTTTGGGCTCTAGGAATCACTAATAAGCCGTAGTCTTTTGAACGCAGATTTCTTGCCGGGACATATGGTACAATACAATCGGCAAGATAGGCTGGAGCTAGACCGTGTAGTATTTTATACCTAAGTAGTAAAACCTTAAAGTCACATCTTAAGTGCACAGGAAGCCAGTGCAGGTGAGCCAGTATAGGTATATATGTATGTATATATGTATATAAAGGTATATACAGTATAGGTATATATGTATGTATATATGTATATAAAGGTATATACAGTATAGGTATATATGTATGTATATATGTATATAAAGGTATATACAGTACAGGTATATATGTATGTATATATGTATATAAAGGTATATACAGTATAGGTATATATGTATGTATATATGTATATAAAGGTATATACAGTATAGGTATATATGTATGTATATATGTATATAAAGGTATATACAGTACAGGCGTAATGTGATCAAACTTTCTTGTTCTTGTCAAAAGTCTAGCAGCCGCATTTTGTACCAACTGTAATCTTTTAATGCTAGACATGGGGAGACCCCAAAATAATACGTTACAGTAATCGAGACGAGGCGTAACAAACGCATGGATAATGATCTCAGCGTCTTTAGTGGACAAAATGGAGCAAATTTTAGCGATATTACGGAGATGAAAGAAGGCCGTTTTACTTGGCGAGACCGGGCCGAGTAAAAGAAACAGAGCGGTTGATATAGAGTCTCTAATCAAAACCAGGTGTGCAAACAAAGACAGGTGAACAAATCAAACACTACGGCCCATTTTTTTAGTGTTGCCATTCAACCTATCCCATGTCTTTGGAGGTGGGAGGAAGGCGGATTACCCGAAGGCAACCCTGTATTTTGCTCAAAGGAGAGAAATGCGTTTCACACAAAGACGATGTTGAAGAGCTGCCTAGACATTACACGCCCTTGCCTAACCCGGAAAGGCAAGGTTGCTGTTTCCCACACGACAAGTGAAAATAGTGTGGAAAGTCTTGGTGAGTTCTACTATATAGATACATAAATAGTACTTTATTGATTCCTTCAGGAAAATTTAAATTCCAGCAGCATTGAGATCAATTTAAATAAAAGTAAATCATGGGGGTTCAAATGGAAACAAAATAGAGAAATATTACAATAAGAATAAAAACTAAAAAGCAACAATGGGAATAAAAATATAACAGTAAAATAAGAATATAACAAGACAAACTAGGCAGTAGTGACCATGTTATGAACATGTATTGCACTGTTATTGTTTTGCATCCCCTGTCATCCTAGTACCCCCCGGCCCCCCGCCCCAGAGAGGAGTTATACAGTCTAATGGCGTGTGGGACAAAGGAGTTTTTGAGTCCTGCACTTGGGATGAAGCAGTCTAGAACTGAACAGGCTCCTCTGGCTACTGATAAGGCTATGCAGAGGGTGACTGGCATCATCCAGGATGCTCACTAGTTTGTCAACAGTCCTCTTCTCTGCCACCGTCACCAGTGTGTCCAGTTTCATTCCCATTGTAGAACCGGCCCACCTGATCAGTTTCTCAAGTCTGGAGCTGTCCTTCTTAGATGTACACTACCATGTGGAACAGAACACTGGCAACCACAGACTGGTAGTACATCCACAGGAGTTTTTTTGCAGATGTTGAAGGAGTGCAGTCTCCTGGGGAAGTACAGCCTGCTCTGTCCTTTCTTGTACCGGTGGTCCGTGTTAACAGTCCAGTCCAGTTTATTGTCACCCCCAAACCCCGAGGTACTTGAATGAGTCCACGGTCTGTACCTCAACTCCCTCAATCACAATAGGTTGTGATCATTGACCGTGGACTAAATGACCACCTCCTTGGTCTTTGATGGATTGAGCTGCAAGAGGTTCGTGTGGCACCAGACAACAAAGTCCCTCACCAGATTCCAAAACTCCTCCTCTCTGCCGTCCCTGATATGTTGTGGTGTCCAGTACGCTCCTAGAGTTTTCCAAAGCCCGTCTCGGTGTGTGCTATCAAGAGCCTTCTCAAAGTCAGCTCCAGACTTGAGAAACTGATCAGTTTCTCAAGTCTGGAGCTGTCCTTCTTAGATGTACACTACCATGTAGAACAGAACACTGGCAACCACAGACTGGTAGTACATCCACAGGAGTTTTTTGCAGATGTTAAAGGAGTGCAGTCTCCTGGGGAAGTACTGCCTGCTCTGTCCTTTCTTGTACTGGTGGTCCGTGTTAACAGTCCGGTCCAGTTTATTGTCACCCCAAACCCCGAGGTACTTGAATGAGTCCACGGTCTGTACCTCAACTCCCTCGATCATAATAGGTTGTGACCGTGGACTCGACTTTCCAAAGTCAATGACCAGCTCCTTGGTCTTTGATGGATTGAGCTGCAAGAGGTTTGTTTGCACCAGACAACAAAGTCCCTCACCAGATTCCGAAACTCCTCCTCTCTGCCAATCCCTGATATGTTGTGGTGTCCAGTACGCTCCTAGAGTTTTCCAAAGCTCGGCTCGGTGTGTGCTATCAAGAGCCTTCTCAAAGTCATTCGAAGATGAGCTTAGAAAAACCCGCTTAAGGACAATAAATTGTAGGCTGCAGAGATCAAATGGTTGGGTCTTAAACGACAAACATAACACCAACCAGCGTTTTGGTTGAATAAGTTGTCAATTCTGTGACCATAGCAGCATAGAAGCAAAACTTCCAAATGCAGACATTAGTGATGAAGTCTTGCTTGGTGTCTGTTCTAGATCTGCAATGTTGGACTGACCTGAAACCACAGACTCTGCATTCAGCTTATAGTCAAGCTTTTAATCAAATGCCTTGCCAGGTCGAGGACCCTAATTAGCATAATTGCTGAGTAATCACTCACATAAAGTGTGAATAATTGTCATTCAGCTGTCTTTTCCCAGCACATCAAATCCAACAATAAAGAATCCGACTAAAAGGCATCAAAAAAGCATCTATAACTCGATGGGGCAATTCCTGATCTATGGCCTTTTGCTGACCTCTGCTGGCCAATTGCATGTACTGCACATCAGGGATGCCTGGGCGCGGGTTTGAGCTTTTCCAGTGCTTTCCTAGTTTAGTCATTATTGGTATAGAACAGGGCTATTCCACTGCATAATGAAGTGAAGTGAATTATATTTATATAGCGCTTTTTCTCTAGTGACTCAAAAGCGCTTTACATAGTGAAACCCAATATCAAAGTTACATTCAAACCAGTGTGGGTGGCACTGGGAGCAGGTGGGTAAAGTGTCTTGCCCAAGGACACAACGGCAGTGACTAGGTTGGCAGAAGCGGGAATTGAACCTGCAACCCTCAAGTTGCTGGCACGGCCACTCTACCAACCGAGGGCTACAGGTTCAACTGCCCAAGTGCTGAAAATGTGAATGTTTCTTCAGAAAGTTATGTTCCTTAGAGTCTGCGTTTACCTTTTTACAAAGCTTTCAGCTTTCAACACTGTCGATGAATTCATTTTCCTTCCCTCGCTGCTTGTTTGCAGCGTGTGCGGCTATACAGATAGTTAACGGCATAAAGACAGTTTTGTTGATACTTGTTGTTATACTTGTATGGCACTTTTCTACCTTCAAGGTACTCAAAGTGCTTTGACACTACTTCCACATTCACCCGTTCACACACACATTCACACACTGATGGCCAGGCTAGGCCCTAACCCCGATCCATCAGGAGCAAGGGTGAAGTGTCTTGCTCAAGGACACAACGGCCGTGACTAGGTTGGTAGAAGGTGGTGATCGAACCAGGAATCCTCAGGTTGCTGGCACGGCCACTCTCCCAACCGCGTCACACCGTCCCCTTTTAATTATTACAAAAGATTAACCATTGTGTAAGTTATGTCAATTGTTTATGTTACATCAAAAAAATAGAATTTAATACACACAGCAAACATTGCACACATGCGGTTTAATGCAATTACACCTAAGCTGTAGCTTTATCCCGCTCTGCTGGGATAGAATTAATGAAGGTGGACCCCGACTTAAATAAATTGAAAGACTTATTGGGGTGTTAGCATTTAGTGGTCAATTGTAGGGAATATGTACTGTACTGTACTGTACTATCTACTAATACAAGTTTCAATCAATCGATCAATGCTGGTCAAATTCAGATATTTAACCACTTTTGATCCAGTTAAATCAATCAATCAATGTTTACTTATATAGCCCTAAATCACTAGTGTCTCAAAGGGCTGCACAAACCACTACGACATCCTCGGTAGGCCCACATAAGGGCAAGGAAAACTCACACCCAGTGACAATGATGACTATGGGAACCTTGGAGAGGACGAAAGCAATGGATGTCGAGCGGGTCTAACATGATACTGTGAAAGTTCAATCCATAATGGATCCAACACAGTCGTAAGAGTCCAGTCCAAAGCGGATCCAACACAGCAGCGAGAGTCCCCTTTTAAGAGGACGGGCAATATGCGCATGTGTAAAGTTAGGAGGACAAGCCTCGTTCAGCGCAAAAAAGTCGTTTGGTTTAAGCCAGGTTTCGCTGAGACCGATGACGTTAAGATTGTTGTCTCTGATGATATCATTAACTAACAATGTTTTGGGAGACAATGATCTTATGTTTAAAAAACCTATATTATAGGTAGTGGGCTGTTTTAGGGAATTTTTGATCAAATTATCCGTAGTAGCAATATTAATAATGTTGTGTTTATTATACCAAGTGCATTTAGTATAATTACGACCATATCTAGGAATTGAGTCCCGTTCACAGCGGAGACAGCAGGAAACCATCCCAAGCGGAGGCTGATCAGCAGCGCAGAGATGTCCCCAGCCGATACACAGGCAAGCAGTACATGGCCACCGGATCGGACCCGACCAAATAGCCCAAAAACAACACAAGTCATCAAAAAGTCAGTCATTTCAATTCAACTCATACTTTGTTGTCCAGTCGCCGTTAAAAGGCTGATTTTGGCTATTTATTTGGATTCTTTTTCAAGGTCAATACTTCCTTCTTCTTCTACTCACCCACTGCCGCCTTAGTGTGCCACCTTTTGCTGCTGCCCTCTGCGGGGTGGCGGGGGGACTGCAGGCATGAGCAACCCTGCTTTGAATGCTGTCTTCAAGTTGGAGCGTTGATGGGCGGCCCGCCAGTTGAATGGTCTGCTACAGAAATGTGACATTTTGACATTTAGACTTCAAGTAACGCTTCAACTAACTCACCAGATATTGAACACGGTGGCCACGGAGGAACCACTGGCTGTCCAGAGTCGGGACTCGGGGTGGACCACTCGGCTGTGCATCAGGTTGGGGCATCTCTGTGCTGCTGACCAGCCTCCGCTCAGGATGGTCTCCTGCTGGCTCCACTATGGATTAGACTCTCACTATTGTGTTGGATCCACTATGGACTGGACTCTCACACTATTATGTTAGATCCACGATGGACTGGACTCTTACTATTATGTTAGATCCACTATGGACTGGACTCTCACTATTATGTTAGATCCACTATGGACTGGACTCTCACTATTATGTTGGATCCACTATGGACTGGACTCTCACACTATTATGTTAGATCCACTATGGACTGGACTCTCACTATTATGTTAGATCCACTATGGACTGGACTCTCACTATTATGTTAGATCCACTATGGAATGGACTATCACTATTATTTTAGATCCACTATGGACTGGACTCTCACACTATTATGTTAGATCCACTATGGACTGGACTCTCACTATTATTTTAGATCCACTGTGGACTGGACTCACACTATTATGTTAGATCCACTATGGACTGGACTCTCACTATTATGTTAGATCCACTATGGACTGGACTCACACTATTATGTTAGATCCACTATGGACTGGACTCTCACACTATTATGTTAGATCCACTATGGACTGGACTCTCACTGTTGGTAAAAAGTGTGTTTTAAATTTTTAATGTCCACGACCACTACTTCCTGCTGGTAAAAAGCATGTTTTCTATCTTTCATATCATGTGACCACTATTTCCTGTTGGTAAAAAGCATGTTTTGTATCTTTCATGTCACGTGACCACTACTTCCTGTTGGTAAAAAGTATGTTTTAAATTTTTTATGTCCAAGACCACTACTTCCTGTTGGTAAAAAGCATGTTTTCTATCTTTCATATCATGTGACCACTATTTCCTGTTGGTAAAAAGCATGTTTTCTATCTTTCAGGTCACGTGACCACTACTTCCTGTTGGTAAAAAGCATGTTTTCTATCTTTCATGTCACGTGACCACTACTTCCTGTTGGTAAAAAGCATGTTTTCTATCTTCCGTGTCACGTGACCACTACTTCCTGTTGGTAAAAAGCATGATTTCTATCTTTCATGTTACGTGACCACTACTTCCTGTTGGTAAAAAGCATGTTTTCTATCTTTCATGTCACGTGACAACTACTTCCTGTTGGTAGTTAGTATGTTTTCTATCTTCCATGTCACGTGACCACTACTTCCTGTTGGTAAAAAGTATGTTTTAAATTTTTAATGTCCAAGACCACTACTTCCTGTTGGTAAAAAGCATGTTTTCTATCTTTCATATCATGTGACCACTATTTCCTGTTGGTAAAAAGCATGTTTTCTATCTTTCAGGTCACGTGACCACTACTTCCTGTTGGTAAAAAGCATGTTTTCTATCTTTCATGTCACGTGACCACTACTTCCTGTTGGTAAAAAGCATGTTTTCTATCTTCCGTGTCACGTGACCACTACTTCCTGTTGGTAAAAAGCATGATTTCTATCTTTCATGTTACGTGACCACTACTTCCTGTTGGTAAAAAGCATGTTTTCTATCTTTCATGTCACGTGACAACTACTTCCTGTTGGTAGTTAGTATGTTTTCTATCTTCCATGTCACGTGACCACTACTTCCTGTTGGTAAAAAGTATGTTTTAAATTTTCAATGTCCACGACCACTACTTCCTGTTGGTAAAAAGGCATGTTTTCTATCTTTCATGTCACGTGACCACTACTTCCTGTTGGTAAATAGTATGTTTTAAATTTTTAATGTCCACGACCACTACTTCCTGTTGGTAAAAAGCATGTTTTCTATCTTTAATGTCACGTGACCACTACTTCCTGCAGGTAAAAAGTATGTTTTGTTTCTTTCATGTCATGTGACCACTACTTCCTGTTGGTAAAAAGTATGTTTTACATTTTTAATCTCCAAGACCACTACTTCCTGTTGGTAAAAAGCATGTTTTCTATCTTTCATGTCACGTGACCACTACTTCCTGTTGGTAAATAGTATGTTTTAAATTTTTAATGTCCACGACCACTACTTCCTGTTGGTAAAAAGCATGTTTTCTATCTTTCATGTCACATGACCACTACTTCCTGTTGGTAGAAAGCATGTTTTCAATCTTAAATGTCACGTGACCACTACTTCCTGTTGGTAAAAAGCATGTTTTCCATGTGTAGGTAGCATTGTGCTACAAGGAGTCACAGAGGAAGAGTTGATGTGATTTTTACTTCATTTTCAAATATGTGTAATACTGTAAATGTGCTTTTATTGAACATGCAGTTCTCCATTTTGGCCGCTAGTCGGCAGTGTTGACTTTTTGCATCTTCTACTGAGTCAATACTGTATGGTTTTAGTGTGTATTTCTGCAAAATGTTCAACTTTGACTCGGCTGCTGAGGAAGCAGAGCAGGAGTTGATGTGAGTTTTACTTCCTTTTCACAATAAAAGCTCCTGATCGCTGCCTGAGAACTCATCACGAGTCCAGACCAGTTACACTGACCACCCATGATTCGGGCCTTTGACCTCGGTGTTTGTGGAATCCTATAATTACGGCCCTGCTTGTCACGTATGTGCGAGTCTCTACGCACGTGCCTTGTGAGGCTTGACGGCGAGACTTGAGCAGTCGCCGATCTCGTGCGACCTTCTGTGGTGAGTGAGTCCTTTCACTTTGGTGAGTCACCAAGTCGGTGAGAAGAATCACATTCACCATCACCAATGGAGAAGCATTTAGGAATAGTTCATGCAATGCTTCACGTTGATTAAACGTCATCAATGCAGGGTATGTTCCCCCGGGATGCAGACGGACCACTCCGGACAGGACGTGTAGGTAGGAACATGATTTATTCTTTGAAAATCAAAGAAGTACCAAAAACGGAAAACAAGTCGAAGGAACAACGTGGCGATCGCACTGGAAGCTAAGGCTACCACTTAGCATAGACGAGAGACAAGCAACTAAGCAAATAACGAAGCCAAGCCGACTGTTCCATCTCCGGGTTGGGGAGGAGACCCTGCCCCAAGTGGAGGAGTTCAAGTACCTCGGAGTCTTGTTCACGAGTCGGGGAAGAGTGGATCGTGAGATTGACAGGCGGATCGGTGCGGCGTCTTCAGTAATGCGGACGTTGTACCGATCCGTTGTGGTGAAGAAGGAGCTGAGCCGGAAGGCAAAGCTCTCAATTTACCGGTCGATCTACGTTCCCATCCTCACCTATGGTCATGAGCTTTGGGTCATGACCGAAAGGATAAAATCACGGGTACAAGCGGCCGAAATGAGTTTCCTCCGCCGGGTGGCGGGGCTCTCCCTTAGGGTGAGGAGCTCGGTCATCCGGGAGGAACTCAAAGTAAAGCCGCTGTTCCTCCACATCGAGAGGAGCCAGATGAGGTGGTTCGGGCATCTGGTCAGGCATCTGGTTAGGGCACGTCCGGCCGGTAGGAGGCCACGGGGAAGACCCAGGACACGTTGGGAAGACTATGTCTCCCGGCTGGCCTGGGAACACCTCGGGATCCCCCGGGAAGAGCTAGACGAAGTGGCTGGGGAGAGGGAAGTCTGGGCTTCCCTGCTTAGGCTGCTGCCCCCGTGACCTGACTTCACATAAGCGGAAGAAGATGGATGGATGGATGGCCGACTGACCGCCAAAGACAGGCTTAAATAATGCCTCTGATTAGTGCTCGGGAAACAGGTGAGCGTCCCGAACACCAATCAGAGACAGGTGGAGATAATGAGCAACCACGGTAACTAAAAACAAACTCAAGGAACCGAGGGATTCCAAAACTTACAGAAAACAACAAAACATGATCCGCCCCACGGATCATAACATTGCATGTGAGTAAACCCATCCACCCATCCATTTCCTACCGCTTGTCCCTTTTGGGGTGGCGTGGGGTGCCGGAGCCAGCTGCATTCGGGCGTAAAGCGGGGTACACCCTGGACAAGTCGCCACCTCATCGCAGTGTTAGTAAAGCATCTCCTAAAAAACCACGCCCCCTCCAGCTCCATGCGGACCTGAGTGGGGACAGCCTGTTTTCACGTCCGCTTTCCTGCCCAATCACGTTACAACATCTACGGATTTGAATAAAAAAACTGCACACACGAGGAGACGAAGCAGAAGAACGAGGAAGTTACAGCCATAGAGTGATCTATGTTGTGTGGTGCCATCTCCTGGTGAATGTTAGCTATAGCGTTATGGGGTTGCTTTTTGATTGGCCAACGATTTACGCGGTCTTGCGCACCTGTTGGCAAGTGACTCTCGCCAGTACGCAAATGGCAGAACAAAGGTTACTCAAATAGTGAAAGGTAAGTGTTGTTGTTGTTTTTTTTTAGTAACCAGCAAGCACAGTACAGTTAGTAAAACAACTGTGTTTTTTTTACTGTGTATTGGTTAGGTGCCGGGCTTCACGGTGGCAGAGGGGTTAGTGCGTCTGCCTCACAATACGAAGGTCCTGCAGTCCTGGGTTCAAATCCAGGCTCGGGATCTTTCTGTGTGGAGTTTGCATGTTCTCCCCGTGAATGCGTGGGTTCCCTCCGGGTACTCCGGCTTCCTCCCACCTCCAAAGACATGCACCTGGGGATAGGTTGATTGGCAACACTAAATGGGCCCTAGGGGTGGTATAGCTCGGTTGGTAGAGCGTCTGTCCCAGCAACTTGAGGGTTGCAGGTTCGATTCCCGCTTCCACCATCCCAGTCACTGCCGTTGTGTCCTTGGGCAAGACACTTTACCCACCTGCTCCCAGTGCCACCCACACTGGTTTAAATGGAACTTAGATATTGGGTTTCACCATGTAAAGCGCTTCGAGTCACTTGAGAAAAGCGCTATATAAATATAATTGACTTCACTTCACTAGTGTGTGAATGTGAGCTGTCTATTTGTGTTGGCCCCGCGATGAGGTGGCGACTTGTCCGGGGTGTACCCCGCCTTCCGCCCGATTGTAGCTGAGATAGGCGCCGGCGCCCCCCGCGACCCCAAAAGGGAATAAGCGGTAGGAAATGGATGGATGGATGGACAGGTGCCGTCTGAAATTCAACTATTTCTTTTATTTATATAAAAGAAATATGTAAAATAAATACATATAGCTAGAAATCACTGAAAGTCAGATATTTCATACATATATATATATATATATATGAAATACTCGAGTTGGTGAATTGTAGATGTAAATATACGTCCCTCTTAACCACGCCCTTGCCCCCGCCCCCACCCCAAACCACGCCCTTGCCCCCGCCCCCACCCCCAACCACGCCCCCCTTGGCAAGTATGCATTGACCACAACCAATATGCTTCCTGTTGACATGCACCATGCACACATTTGCCATGTGATGGCGCTCTAGTAGCAAGGTGTGTGATGTCCGTAGCTGTGGTGACGTCGGGAAAACCGGTTCTTGCTCCAAATAGCATTTAAAACGTTGTCCTGTTCCACTGCATTGGACGGGAATCAGAACCAGAGTCTGATTCGATGTGATATACCTGGCTAAGTTCATGTTTTTGTGACACCACCTGGCTTAAGTTTTTACCTCCATTTGTGCACAGGGGTGTGATAATTGTTCCTTATGTCTCCCATTCAATCAATGTTTATTTATATAGACCCAAATCACAAATGTCTCAAAGGACTGCACAAATCATTACGACTACAACATCCTCGGAAGAACCCACAAAAGGGCAAGGAAAACTCACACCCAGTGGGCAGGGAGAATTCACATCCAGTGGGACGCCAGTGACAATGCTGACTATGAGAAACCTTGGAGAGGACCTCAGATGTGGGCAACCCCCAACCCCCAAACCCCCCTCTAGGGGACCGAAAGCAATGGATGTCGAGCGGGTCTAACATGATACTGTGAAAGTTCAATCCATAGTGGCTCCAACACAGCCGCGAGAGTTCAGTTCAAAGCGGATCCAAGACAGCAGCGAGAGTCCCGTCCACAGGAAACCATCTCAAGCGGATCAGCAGCGTAGAGATGTCCCCAACCGATACAGGCGAGCGGTCCATCCTGGATCCCAACGAGCGGTCCATCCTGGGTCTCGACTCTGGACAGCCAGTACTTCATCCTTGGTCATCGGACCGGACCCCCTCCACAAGGGAGGGGGGGACATAGGAGAGAGAAAAGAAGCGGCAGATCAACTGGTCTAAAAAGGAGGTCTATTTAAAGGCTAGAGTATACAGATGAGTTTTAAGGTGAGACTTAAATGCTTCTGTCTTCACTCTCTTCAACAAGTCAACGCTAAAGAGACTTACGACGCTACAAAATGTGCCTGCCAGACTTTAGACCAGTCTATGTTCTACCTAGTCTTTATTGGCTTCTAGTCAAATTCCAAAAAAGTGTTTAAGATTTCCTTGAGTTGCATGGTGGGGCCCCTCAGTACATCACCGACTTGTTGTGCCTCTACTCTTCAGTTGCATGGTGGGGCCCCTCAGTACATCACTGACTTGTTATGCCTCTACTCTTCAGTTGCATGGTGGGGCCCCTCAGTATATCACCGACTTGTTGTGCCTCTACTCTTCAGTTACATGGTGGGGCCCCTCAGTACATCACTGACTTATTATGCCTCTACTCTTCAGCTGGCAGCCTCCAGTCTTCAGGCCAGGGTCTCCTAAAGACCCCCAAAAGTTCCTTTTAAAATCCTATCATTCCAGACTCTAGTTCCCAGACTCTGGACCAACCAGCACCAGTCCCTCCTGGATCTTGACTGTGTTGAGACTTTTAAGAAACATTTGAAGACCTCCCTTTTAAGCTTTTAATGAATGAACATTCATATTCAATCCTCTTCTTTTAATGTTGTTTTACTTCACTTGTGTTTTGTACACAATTTAGGAACTTTGCTGTCACCAAATGTCTGCAAGAATACGTCAGGATTTAAATACTTTCTACAGTTTCATGTCTTCCTGGTCATTCAGAGAGGCGTCAGCTTGCTTGGTTTAATTGTGTCTTCTAGAACATTCTGTTTTGCAGCATGACTGTGGCAACCACTTCTGGGAACTTAATTGTTGTGGGAACGTCAGAGCCCTCAGTTCTGCAAACTTTTAGAACCACTTTTTCGTATTCAATCGGACGAGTTCATTGACACACATGAAAGCCAACAAGGCGTCAAAACAAATCGAGCGGCAATAAATCAGTGAGGCTTTTTCTGAGGTGTAACTTTGTCTAGGTTTTATGTATCGGGTATGTTTTGTGTGAGTTCTGCTCCACAGTCACTTTTGGAAAATGTTTTCTAAGTCTAAGTTTTCCGTAGTCCATAGTGGATCTAGCATAATAGTGAGAGTCCAGTCCATAGTGGATCTAACATAATAGTGAGAGTCCAGTCCATAGTGGATCTAACATAATAGTGTGAGAGTCCAGTCCATAGTGGATCTAACATAATAGTGAGAGTCCAGTCCATAGTGGATCTAACATAATAGTGTGAGAGTCCAGTCCATAGTGGATCTAACATAATAGTGAGAGTCCAGTCCATAGTGGATCTAACATAAGAGTGTGAGTCCAGTCCATAGTGGATCCAACATAATATTGTGTGAGTCCAGTCCATAGTGGATCTAACATAATAGTGTGAGAGTCCAGTCCATAGTGGATCTAACATAATAGTGTGAGAGTCCAGTCCATAGTGGATCTAACATAATAGTGAGAGTTCAGGCAATAGTGGATCTAACATAATAGTGAGAGTTCAGGCTATAGTGGATCTAACATAATAGTGAGAGTCCAGTCCATAGTGGATCTAAAAGAATAGTGTGAGAGTCCAGTCCATAGTGGATCTAACATAATAGTGAGAGTCCAGTCCATAGTGGATCTAACATAATAGTGAGAGTCCAGTCCATAGTGGATCTAACATAATAGTGAGAGTCCAGTCCATAGTGGATCTAACATAATAGTGAGAGTCCAGTCCATAGTGGGTCTAACATAATAGTGTGAGAGTCCAGTCCATAGTGGATTTAACATAATAGTGTGAGAGTCCAGTCCATAGTGGATCTAGCATAATAGTGAGAGAGTCCAGTCCATAGTGGATCTAACATAATAGTGTGAGAGTCCAGTCCATAGTGGATCTAGCATAATAGTGAGAGAGTCCAGTCCATAGTGGATCTAACATAATAGTGTGAGAGTCCAGTTCATAGTGGATCTAAGATAATAGTGTGAGAGTCCAGTCCATAGTGGATCTAACATAATAGTGAGAGTCCAGTCTATAGTGGATCTAACATAATAGTGAGAGTCCAGTCCATAGTGGATCTAAGATAATAGTGTGAGAGTCCAGTCCATAGTGGATCTAACATAATAGTGAGAGTCCAGTCTATAGTGGATCCAACATAATAGTGAGAGTCCAGTCCATAGTGGGGCTAGCAGGAGACCATCCCGAGCAGAGACAGGTCAGCAGCACAAGACGTCCCCAACCGATGCACAGATGAGTGGTCCACCCTGGGTCTTGACCCTGGACAGCCAGCGCTTCATCCGTGGCCACCAGACCTGTGCCCCTCCCACCCCCCACCCCCTCCACAAAGGAGAGGGGGGCAGAGCAGAAAAGAAATGGCAGATCAACTGGTCCAAAAGGGGGTTGTATTTAAAGGCTAGAGCAGTCGATCGCGAGCTACCAGTCGACCGCGGGGGGTGTGTCAGTCCATCTCCAGCCAGGCTTTTAGAAAAAAATAGACCTAAAAATGAGTGATCATCAATCTTCACCAAGACGTCACTTAAATGACATTCACGGTACCGGAGGGTCTTGTGAGATGACGCTGGCTGCTGCAAGATCATTATTATGAAAATATGACCGAGAGGAAGGCGAGAAACACTTTTTATTTCAACAGACTCTCGCGCCGGACCTTCCGTCAAAACTCTAAAGGCCGACTGCACATTTCCTATCTTCACAATAAAAGCCCTGCTTCATGCTGCCTGCGCTAACTAAATACAGAGTCTCGGAAAACTGGCGTGCACAAGCGATCCCTCAGAAAGCTGGCGTGCACATCACTTGTGCACGCCAGCTTTCCGAGACTCTTATTTTGTTAGCGCAGGCAGCATGAAGCAGGGCTTTTATTGTGAAGATAGGAAACGTGCAGTCGGCCTTTAGAGTTTTGACGGAAGGGACGGCGCCAAAGTCTGTTGAAATAAAAAGTGTTTCTCGCCTTCCTCTGTCATTTTTTCATAATAATGAACTGGCAGCAGCCAGCGTCATCTCACAAGACCCTCGGGTGCCGTGAATGTCAATCAAGCAAGCTACGGAATTTGCCGCCAATGTTTTTCTTGTAAAGTGTATGGAAGCTGGATGAATTAGATGCCAAAAAACCAACCACTTTCATGTGGTATTGTACAGAAAGGACCACTTTTTTTTCTCCTCCATTTGAAAATGTGGGCGTTATCATCATTACTGTCTGATTCCAATCAATGCAAGTCATCAGAATCAGGTAATACACCAACTTATATTCTTGTCTTGGTGAAAGAAAGACATCTATATGTGTTACACATGCTTGTATTATCATTAAACACATTTAACTTGTTTACAAAAATGTCTCTTTCATAAATAAATAAATATAAATGATATATATAAATGAGGTAGATCCCCCTCGAGTCGGTCAATTGAAAAGTAGCTCGCCTGCAGAAAAAGTGTGGGCACCCCTGGTCTAGAGTATACATATGAGTTTTAAGATGGGACTTAAATGCTTCTACTGATCACCTCTAACGCCCTTCACTTGTTTTTGAGTAATTTGTTCACAAGTGCGTACATCATTAATTATACGCACACGCCTTGGAAATAGTTGCTTTTCATGCGTGTTCCTCATGTTGGCACTTCCTTGTTGTAATTGATGACACACCCAGAGTCAGACGCCCTACAATCAGCCTAACTTGTTCCAAGTAAAGCAGCGGCCTTGAAGGCGATCATCAACTACATGGAAGAAACTGAGAGCCAGTGTCAGCGTTTCAGGTGATGCTATTCCCTTTCAAGTCCATTCAAACCTTCCACATCACCGTCCCAAACCACAAGAACGATGAACCGCCGTGCTCCCAAACTCCCCGCATGCCGCCCTGCACTTTGATCTCTGCACAAACCGGTTGCTGGCAGTGACAAGCATCCTGGAACAGGACCAGATCAAGTTCCCTTCGCCTCCAAGTTCCACCGAGTACGGCCATCCATGCTGCTTACCATTCTACGCAATATAGGGAATATGAGTGCTGAAATAGAGATGGTAGAGGGTCCCTAGTTCCAATCCAGGTTCCGAGTCAAGGCCATTGTGCTCTCATTGTGGGTCGTGGTTAGTTCCATGTATGGCAGTTTCCGTCTACAGTGTATGAATGTTTGTGTGAATTCGCTCCGTTTTTGTCCGCTAAAGACGCCGAGATCATTATCCATGCGTTTGTTACGCCTCGTCTCGATTGCTGTAACGTATTATTTTGGGGTCTCCCCATGTCTAGCATTAAAAGATTACAGTTGGTACAAAATGCGGCTGCTAGACTTTTGACAAGAACAAGAAAGTTTGATCACATTACGCCTGTACTGTATATACCTTTATATACATATATACATACATATATACCTATACTGTATATACCTTTATATACATATATACATACATATATACCTATACTGTATATACCTTTATATACATATATACATACATATATACCTATACTGGCTCACCTGCACTGGCTTCCAGTGCACTTAAGATGTGACTTTAAGGTTTTACTACTTACGTATAAAATACTACACGGTCTAGCTCCATCCTATCTTGCCGATTGTATTGTACCATATGTCCCGGCAAGAAATCTGCGTTCAAAAGACTCCGGCTCATTAGTGATTCCTAGAGCCCAAAAAAAGTCTGCGGGCTATAGAGCGTTTTCCGTTCGGGCTCCAGTACTCTGGAATACCCTCCCGGTAACAGTTCGAGATGCTACCTCAGTAGAAGCATTTAAGTCTCACCTTAAAACTCATCTGTATACTCTAGCCTTTAAATAGACCTCCTTTTTAGACCAGTTGATCTGCCGCTTCTTTTTCTTTCTCCTATGTCCCCCCCTCCCTTGTGGAGGGGGTCCGGTCCGATGACCATGGATGAAGTACTGGCTGTCCAGAGTCGAGACCCAGGATGGACCGCTCGCCTGTATTGATTGGGGACATCTCTACGCTGCTGATCCGCCTCTGCTTGGGATGGTTTCCTGTGGACGGTACTCTCGCTGTTGTCTTGGATCCGCTTGAACTGAACTCTCGCGGCTGTGTTGGAGCCACTATGGATTGAACTTTCACAGTATCATGTTAGACCCGCTCGACATCCATTGCTTTCGGTCCCCTAGAGGGGGGGGGGGTTGCCCACATCTGAGGTCCTCTCCAAGGTTTCTCATAGTCAGCATTGTCACTGGCGTCCCACTGGATGTGAATTCTCCCTGCCCACTGGGTGTGAGTTTTCCTCGCCCTTTTGTGGGTTCTTCCGAGGATGTTGTAGTCGTAATGGTTTGTGCAGTCCTTTGAGACATTTGTGATTTGGGGCTATATAAATAAACATTGATTGATTGATTGAACAACCATTGTTCTGGAGAAAAGTCAAGCCAGAAAACCTTGACGTCCCGACCGGAGCACTAAAACCCTGCAGTCTATTCCACCATAGGCACCCATCTACATTTCTGCCAGTGGGTGTTCGGACGGGCCGTAAATCTGACGCTACTTCTCTGAGGCTATGTCTACACCAGGGGTGCCCATTACGTCGATCGCGATCGACTGGTCGATATCGGAGGGTGTGTCAGTCGATCTCAAGCCAGGCATTAAAAAATAGACATAAAAATGAGCAATCATCAATCATACCAAGACTTCACTTTCGTCAGTTGTTTGACATTCTCGGCACCCGAGGATCTTGTGAGATGACGCTGGCTGCTGCGAGCTCATATTTAAGAAAAAAATCACTAACAGGGCGGACGCAGAGAAACACATTTTATTTCTAGAGACTCCGTACCTACTGTCAAAACTCTAAAGACCGACTGCACACTTCCTGTCTTCACCATAAAAGACCTGTTTCATCCTGCCTGTGCTAACAAAATAAGAGTCTCAGAAAGCTAGCAAGCTACGGAGTTTGATTCCAATGTATTTCTCCCCCGGCCCTCAGCGACCGCTTTCTCACTTGCTTGCCCACCCGCACACTCACTGACGTCACTCACCTGCTGCCAGACATTAAAGGGCCACACACATATGCTACTCTCATAACAAAGTGTTTAAAAACGAGTGTGCAAGTTGGACAAATGAGATGCCAAATCCAACCACTTTCATGTGGTATTGGACAGAAAGGAGGACTTTTTTTCCTCCATTTGAAAATGTGGGCGTTATCATCATTACTGTCTGATTCCAATCAATGCAAGTCATCAGAATCAGGTAATACACCAACTTATATTCTTGTCTTCATGAAAGAAAGGAATCTATGTGTGTTAAACATGCTTGTATTATCATTAAACACATTAAACTTGTTTACAAAAATGTCTCTTTCATAAATAAATAAATATAAATTATAAATAGGAATGAGGTAGATCCCCCTCGAGTTGGTCAATTGAAAAGTAGCTCGCCTGCAGAAAAAGTGTGAGCGCCCCTGCCTTAAAGAATCATTCAATCAATCAATCAATGTTTACTTATATAGCCCTAAATCACTAGTGTCTCAAAGGGCTGCACAAACCACTACGACATCCTCGGTAGGCCCACATAAGGGCAAGGAAAACTCACACCCAGTGGGACGTCGGTGACAATGATGACTATGAGAACCTTGGAGAGGAGGAAAGCAATGGATGTCGAGCGGGTCTAACATGATACTGTGAAAGTTCAATCCATAGTGGATCCAACACAGTCGCAAGAGTCCAGTCCAAAGCGGATCCAACACAGCAGCGAGAGTCCCGTTCACAGCGGAGCCAGCAGGAAACCATCCCAAGCGGAGGCGGATCAGCAGCGCAGAGATGTCCCCAGCCGATACACAGGCAAGCAGTACATGGCCACCGGATCGGACCGGACCCCCTCCACAAGGGAGAGTGGGACATAGGAGAAAAAGAAAAGAAACGGCAGATCAACTGGTCTAAAAAGGGAGTCTATTTAAAGGCTAGAGTATACAAATGAGTTTTAAGGTGAGACTTAAATGCTTCTACTGTGGTGGCATCTCGAACTGTTACCGGGAGGGCATTCCAGAGTACTGGAGCCCGAAATGAAAACGCTCTATAGCCCGCAGACTTTTTTTGGGCTTTGGGAATCACTAATAAGCCGGAGTCCTTTGAACGCAGATTTCTTGCCGGGACATATGGTGCAATACAATCGGCAAGATAGGATGGAGCTAGACCGTGTAGTATTTTATACGTAAGTAGTAAAACCTTAAAGTCACATCTTAAGTGCACAGGAAGCCAGTGCAGGTGAGCCAGTATAGGTATATATGTATGTATATATGTATATAAAGGTATATACAGTATAGGTATATATGTATGTATATATGTATATAAAGGTATATACAGTATAGGTATATATGTATGTATATATGTATATAAAGGTATATACAGTACAGGCGTAATATGATCAAACTTTCTTGTTCTTGTCAAAAGTCTAGCAGCCGCATTTTGTACCAACTGTAATCTTTTAATGCTAGACATGGGGAGACCCCAAAATAATACGTTACAGTAATCGAGACGAGACGTAACAAACGCATGGATAATGATCTCGGCGTCTTTAGTGGACAAAATGGAGCGAATTTTAGCGATATTACGGAGATGAAAGAAGGCCGTTTTAGTAACGCTTTTAATGTGTGACTCAAAGGAGAGAGTTGGGTCGAAGATAATACCCAGATTTTTTACAGAGTCACCTTGTTTTATTATTTGGTTGTCAAATGTTAAAGTTGTATTATTAAATAGAGGTCGGTGTCTAGCAGGACCGATAATCAGCATTTCCGTTTTTTTGGCATTAAGTTGCAAAAAGTTAGCGGACATCCATTTTTTAATTTCATTAAGACACGCTTCCAACTGACTACAGTCCGGCGTGTTGGTCAGCTTTAGGGGCATGTCCAACCAAGATAGTCCCACATTGTATGTTCCACGTAAGGTGAAGCATCCTGTACATACAAAAAAAAAAAGACTTTGACGAGGAAAACAATGGTGTCTTTGTTTCATTGTATGGGTGTGAAACTGAGCTCAAGTTAATTGTACCAATTATTTACGTCAACTTGTGACTATCTTTTATTCAGTATTTCCTTGTTGCAGACTCCTGTCCATAATTAACATACAGATCATTCCAGGGCTGCGTCAAGCTAGCAAATAAAAGGATGGCTCTTAGTTGTCCCAGGTTCAGCATCCAACAGCCCTGAAAACTTCAAAGGTAACACACTGCAACTTTAAAAGCGACTTTTCGAAGTCTATTTGACGGCATGTTCAATATAATAGTGTTTGTCTATCCTTGCACAGATGGCGTTTTCTCCTCGCATGTTTTTCCTCCTTTGTGGGATCAGTGGACTGATGACCGGAGCTGTAAGTCACAATCTCACCTGCTGACTTCAATAAACATGTATTATTTTCTTGCATTGTCTGCTGTCTTCATGTTTGTAAATGCTCTGTTCTTACCTTCTACACAGTGGTCTCGTCCTAGCAGAGGTTGGTAGCTGTGACCACTTTTTTTTCAATTAACAATGACTTATTAGATGTTATTCATTCCGAAAATAACAATTGTGTTGCAGAAGTTTGCTGTCCCGAGGGATGGACTCAGTTGGATGGTCACTGTTACATCTTCAGAGATGACGAAAGGTCCTTTTTGGATGCAGAGGTATGAAAGAATGTCACAATGTAGTCGTAAAGTATTTATACACCAGGGGCTGCTGAGCCACCTGTTTGTTCATTTATCAAAATATTCCAACTATACGATGGAATGAATCTAATCTACTTTTTCGCCCTGTTTCTGCCATTAGAGTGTCTGCAACATTCTTGGTGGGAATCTGGCCTCAATCACCAGTGTGGTGAAAAATTCCGTCGTTCAAGACCTGGTCAATGAGGCGGGTGCAGATGAAGCCTGGATTGGACTCAGTGATGCCATCGAGGTGAAACATTTAACAATGTCAAAGTTGTCTCCTAGTCAGTGGAATAATTTATTGGCACCTATCAAATAAATGTATCCTCCATACTAAATCAGGGCAAAAAGGTGACAATAGGAGGTGTAGAGCTGAGGGTTTCATAATGATACTGTACCATGCTGATCATATTTGTAACACAATCAAGATGTAAAATATTGTGACAAAAGAGCAGTAGATAAAATGGCATGCAGTTGTTCTCTTCAGGAGTGACTCATTCAAATGTGACTTTGACTTCCAGACGGGAACCTTTCTTTGGACTGATGGCAAACCCTTCGGATTTAGTGACTTTCCAACAACGCTTCCTACGGATGGATGTGTGGTTATTGATTCTGACGCCACCACCGGTATAAGTATAATCAATGAATCTAATTTATTAGAGATTAACTGTAATGGTACTCTGAAAACTTTTTTTTTTCTAGAATCATGGGAAGGGGAGTCCTGTACCGACCTATTTCCATACGTTTGCATCAGAGAGGCGTGCTGTGACTACACTTTCTAATCAAACCATATCATCTTATCTTCTATAACAATGTCTTTCACTCATCACAACGAGTGTACTCAGAAGATATAATACTTTGTGTTTCTGGGTTGACTATCAAATATGTTTTTTCTCCTACGCTGTTCAGTTGTTGAATGTTAGTGCAACACATTTGAAACTGAAACACCTTCTTTCTACTAAATAAAGGAAGCTATCTGCATGTAAATATGTATTTGTGTCTTATTTTCCACTCAAACAATTCTGAACTTGAGCATTGCTTCATTATATGAAATGACAACTTTTTCCATGAAGAACAATTGGAATTTTGTGCAATTTAGCGTTTTTTTTTGTTTTTTTTAAATACTTCTTCACAGTCACGTTTTTTAAAGCAAAAACAATAATAACACCGCTGGCTACCTTATTACCATTAGTGGTTGAACAGAACAAATTTTAGGGAAAATAGTCTATATTTTTCACAATTACAATTAATTTAAAATGGCAACCCGCCCTATTTTGCCTATAAAGCCCTTAAAAACACCCAAACACCTCCAATAAGATTTTTTATACATGATGATACATCAATCAATGTTTATCAATCAATGTTTATTTATATAGCCCTAAATCACTAATGTCTCAAAGGACTGTACAAACCACTACGACTACGACATCCTCGGAAGAACCCGCATAAGGGCAAGGAAAACTTACACCCAGTGGGCAAGGAGCATTTATAATGAGATTTGATATTTACATACTTTGATCATTTTAAGCATACGCAGCGCATCAATTTCAAAAACGCATGACAACGGTCGCCTTTTTCTTCAACGTCACTGATTGTGCGCATGCGTCGATCTAGACGGCCGCTGCTGCAGTTCGCTCCGTCTTTGTCTTTTGTTTTTGTTCTTTGTTCGTTCTGTACTTTTCTATACTTTTACATTTCAATCAATCAATCGATGTTTACTTATATAGCCCTAAATCACTAGTGTCTCAAAGGGCTGCACAAACCACTACGACATCCTCGGTAGGCCCACATAAGGGCAAGGAAAACTCACACCCAGTGGGACGTCGGTGACAATGATGACTATGAGAACCTTGGAGAGGAGGAAAGCAATGGATGTCGAGCGGGTCTACTGTGAAAGTTCAATCCATAATGGATCCAACACAGTCGTAAGAGTCCAGTCCAAAGCGGATCCAACACAGCAGCGAGAGTCCCCTTTTAAGAGGACGGGCAATATGCGCATGTGTAAAGTTAGGAGGACATGCCTCGTTCTGCGCAAAAAAGTCGTTTGGTTTAAGCCAGGTTTCGCTGAGACCGATGACGTTAAGATTGTTGTCTCTGATGATATCATTAACTAACACCGTATTGGGAGACAATGATCTTATGTTTAAAAAAACTATATTATAGGTAGTGGGCTGTTTTAGGGAATTTTTGATCAAATTATCCGTGGTAGCAATATTAATACTGTTGTGTTTATTATGCCCAGATTATTTAGTATAATTACGGCCATATCTAGGAATTGATACGACGGGAATTTTCCGATTGTTTGTTTGTTGCTTTGATAAACTGCACGCATCATAGTTAGCCACCTCAGTAAAACACATGTCCAACACTGAAACACTCAAAGCAGAAAAAACTTGTTCTAATTTAACTGACTCCTTACCCAGACCAGTAGTCTCGCATCTTCCATTTAAATCCGGCTTCAGGATGGAGGGAAGTGGTGTTCTGTGGGGATTAGCCTTCTGCTTTGTTTTTAGCCCCGCTCAGCATCCGCGTTTCCGATTACACCGCTGGCGTCTGCTCCGTAGACGGCCCCCGCTGCTACTATACTCCCCTGCTTCACAGGCCGCCGGATGTAGCCGCCGAAGTATTCCCGTGCTAGTTAGCAGGTCTAGCAAGCACGCGTCCATCAGTCCAAAACGGACCGATATGTCCACATCCAGAAGTGTCTGGCGGTCGTACGTGATCCCGGAGTGACCACGATGTGAGCCAGCCATAAAGTTTGTAGAATTGTCCGGTATTTCTGCCAAATGTTCCATATTTAGCAGGAGCTCCTCGAGGTCGCAGCCCTTCCGGGCACCGCCATCTTGTTATATTATTATTGTTATATTATTATTGTTATATTATTTAATCTACATTTACTTTTTATCAAGTCGTGCCCTTCTAAACATGCAGTTTAGAAGTGTGGGGACGCTACTGATGAGCTCAGACGGGCAACAACAGTGCAGAAGCTCTTTCATCTACACCAGGGGTAGGGAACCTATGGCTCTAGAGCCAGATGTGGCTCTTTTGATGACTGCATCTGGCTCTCGGATGAATCTGAACTGACGTTGCTTAACAAGATAAAAAATGAATAATTTTTTTGTGACTGACTTCCATGCAATGTTGAAGCAAAGTTCCAACCAAGATAGTCCCACATTGTATGTTCCACGTAAGGTGAAGCATCCTGTACATACAAAAAAAAAAAAAAGACTTTGACGAGTAAAACAATGGTGTCTTTGTTTCATTGTTTGGGTGTGAAACTGTGCTCAAGTTAATTATACCAATTATTTACGTCAACTTGTGACTATCTTTTATTCAGTATTTCCTTGTTGCAGACCCCTGTCCATAATTAACATACAGATCATTCCAGGGCTGCGTCAAGCTAGCAAATAAAAGGATGGCTCTTAGTTGTCCCAGGTTCAGCATCCAACAGCCCTGAAAACTTCAAAGGTAACACACTGCAACTTTAAAAGCGACTTTTCGAAGTCTATTTGACGGCATGTTCAATATAATAGTGTTTATCTATCCTTGCACAGATGGCGTTTTCTCCTCGCATGTTTTTCCTCCTTTGTGGGATCAGTGGACTGATGACCGGAGCTGTAAGTCACAATCTCACCTGCTGACTTCAATAAACATGTATTATTTTCTTGCATTGTCTGCTGTCTTCATGTTTGTAAATGCTCTGTTCTTACCTTCTACACAGTGGTCTCGTCCTAGCAGAGGTTGGTAGCTGTGACCACTTTTTTTTCAATTAACAATGACTTATTTGATGTTATTCATTCCGAAAATAACAATTGTGTTGCAGAAGTTTGCTGTCCCGAGGGATGGACTCAGTTGGATGGTCACTGTTACATCGTCAGAGATGACGAAAGGTCCTTTTTGGATGCAGAGGTATGAAAGAATGTCACAATGTAGTCGTAAAGTATTTATACACCAGGGGCTGCTGAGCCACCTGTTTGTTCATTTATCAAAATATTCCAACTATACGATGGAATGAATCTAATCTACTTTTTCACTCTGTTTCTGCCATTAGAGTGTCTGCAACATTCTTGGTGGGAATCTGGCCTCAATCACCAGTGTGGTGAAAAATTCCGTCGTTCAAGACCTGGTCAATGAGGCGGGTGTAGAGGAAGCCTGGATTGGACTCAGTGATGCCATCGAGGTGAAACATTTAACAATGTCAAAGTTGTCTCCTAGTCAGTGGAATAATTTATTGGCACCTATCAAATAAATGTATCCTCCATACTAAATCAGGGCAAAAAGGTGACAATAGGAGGTGTAGAGCTGAGGGTTTCATAATGATACTGTACCATGCTGATCATATTTGTAACACAATCAAGATGTAAAATATTGTGACAAAAGAGCAGTAGATAAAATGGCATGCAGTTGTTCTCTTCAGGAGTGACTCATTCAAATGTGACTTTGACTTCCAGACGGGAACCTTTCTTTGGACTGATGGCAAACCCTTCGGATTTAGTGACTTTCCAACAATCCTTCCTACGGATGGATGTGTGGTTATTGATTCTGACGCCACCACCGGTATAAGTATAATCAGTGAATCTAATTTAGTTGCAATTAACTGTAATGTCACTCTGAAAACTTTTTTTTTTCTAGAATCATGGGAAGGGGAGTCCTGTACCGACCTATTTCCATACGTTTGCATCAGAGAGGCGTGCTGTGACTACACTTTCTAATCAAACCATATCATCTTATCTTCTATAACAATGTCTTTCACTCATCACAGCGAGTGTACTCAGAAGATATAATACTTTGTGTTTCTGGGTTGACTATCAAATATGTTTTTCTCCTACTCTGTTCAGTTGTTGAATGTTAGTGCAACACATTTGAAACTGAAACACCTTCTTTCTACTAAATAAAGGAAGCTATCTGCATGTAAATATGTATTTGTGTCTTATTTTCCACTCGACCAATTCTGAACTTGAGCATTGCTTCATTATATGAAATGACAACTTTGTCCATGAAGAACAATTGGAATTTTGTGCAATTTAGCGTTTTTTTTTGTTTTTTTTAAATACTTCTTCACACTCACGTTTTTAAAGCAAAAACAATAATAACACCACTGGCTACCTTATTACCATTAGCGGTTGAACAGAACAATTTTTTTTTAAATAGTCTATATTTTTTACAATTACAATTAATTTAAAATGGCAACCCGCCCTATTTTGCCTGTAAAGCCCTTAAAAACATCCAAACACCTCCAATAAGATTTTTTATACATGATGATACATCAATCAATGTTTATCAATCTATGTTTATTTATATAGCCCCAAATAACTAATGTCTCAAAGGACTGTACAAACCACTATGACTACGACATCCTCGGAAGAACCCGCATAAGGGCAAGGAAAACTTACACCCAGTGGGCAAGGAGCATTTATAATGAGATTTGATATTTACATACTTTGATCATTTTAAGCATAAGCAGCGCATCAATTTCAAAAACGCATGACAACGGTCGCCTTTTTCTTCAACATCACTGAGGGCAAGGAAAACTCACACCCAGTGGGACGTCGGTGACAATGATGACTATGAGAACCTTGGAGAGGAGGAAAGCAATGGATGTCGAGCGGGTCTACTGTGAAAGTTCAATCCATAATGGATCCAACACAGTCGTAAGAGTCCAGTCCAAATCGGATCCAACACAGCAGCGAGAGTCCCCTTTTAAGAGGACGGGCAATATGCGCATGTGTAAAGTTAGGAGGACATGCCTCGTTTTGCGCAAAAAAGTCGTTTGGTTTAAGCCAGGTTTCGCTGAGACCGATGACGTTAAGATTGTTGTCTCTGATGATATCATTAACTAACAACATTTTGGGAGACAATGATCTTATGTTTAAAAAACCTATATTATAGGTAGTGGGCTGTTTTAGGGAATTTTTGATCAAATTATCCGTAGTAACAATATTAATAATGTTGTGTTTATTATGCCCAGTGCATTTAGTATAATTACGACCATATCTAGGAATTGATACGACGGGAATTTTCCGATTGTTTGTTTGTTGCTTTGATAAACTGCACGCATCATAGTTAGCCACCTCAGTAAAACACATGTCCAACTCTGAAACACTCAAAGCAGAAAAAACTTGTTCTAATTTAACTGACTCCTTACCCAGACCAGTAGTCTCGCATCTTCCATTTAAATCCGGCTTCAGGATGGAGGGAAGTGGTCCTCTGTGGGGATTAGCCTTCTGCTTTGTTTTTAGCCCCGCTCGGCATCCGCGTTTCCGATTACACCGCTGGCGTCTGCTCCGTAGACGGCCCCCGCTGCTACTATACTCCCCTGCTTCACAGGCCGCTGAATGTAGCCGCCGAAGTATTCCCGTGCTAGTTAGCGGATCCAACACAGCAGCGAGAGTCCCCTTTTAAGAGGACGGGCAATATGCGCATGTGTAAAGTTAGGAGGACATGCCTCGTTTAGCGCAAAAAAGTCGTTCGGTTTAAGCCAGGTTTCGCTGAGACCGATGACGTTAAGATTGTTGTCTCAGATGATATCATTAACTAACAACGTTTTGGGAGACAATGATCTTATGTTTAAAAAAACTATATTATAGGTAGTGGGCTGTTTTGGGGAATTTTTTATCAAATTATCCGTATTAGCAATATTAATAATGTTGTGTTTATTATGCCCAGTGCATTTAGTATAATTACGACCATATCTAGGAATTGATACGACGGGAATTTTCCGATTGTTTGTTTGTTGCTTTGATAAACTGCACGCATCATAGTTAGCCACCTCAGTAAAACACATGTCCAACACTGAAACACTCAAAGCAGAAAAAACTTGTTCTAATTTAACTGACTCCTTACCCAGACCAGTAGTCTCGCATCTTCCATTTAAATCCGGCTTCAGGATGGAGGGAAGTGGTGCTCTGTGGGGATTAGCCTTCTGCTTTGTTTTTAGCCCCGCTCGGCATCCGCGTTTCCGATTACACCGCTGGCGTCTGCTCTGTAGACGGCCCCCGCTAGTATTCCCGTGCTAGTTAGCAGGTCTAGCAAGCACGCGTCCATCAGTCCAAAACGGCCCGATATGTCCACATCCAGAAGTGTCTGGCGGTCGTACGTGATCCCGGAGTGACCACGATGTGAGCCAGCCATAAAGTTTGTAGAATTGTCCGGTATTTCTGCCAAATGTTCCATATTTAGCAGGAGCTCCTCGAGGTCGCAGCCCTTCCGGGCGCCGCCATCTTGTTATATTATTATTATTATATTATTATTGTTATATTATTTAATCTACATTTACTTTTTATCAAGTCGTGCCCTTCTAAACATGCAGTTTAGAAGTGTGGGGACGCTACTAATGAGCTCCGACGGGCAACAACAGTGCAGAAGCTCTTTCATCTACACCAGGGGTAGGGAACCTATGGCTCTAGAGCCAGATGTGGCTCTTTTGATGACTGCATCTGGCTCTCGGATAAATCTGAACTGACGTTGCTTAACAAGATAAATAATGAATAATTCTACTTGTAATCACAGTGTTAAAAACAACGTTCAAAATATAAAACATTCTCATGCATTTTTATGTTCAAGAAGTTGCGTTAATGGTAAGAAGTAATTTATTTATTATTGGTTAGTGTGGGATTCGCCCTCCTGGGGGTTCTTCAGACCACCAAGAGCCTGTTTTAGGGTTACAATATTTTTTTATTTTATTTATCTCAGTTGCTTTCCAGCAATTGTCTTTTTCTCTTTCGTCCTCACTCGCGCTCTGGCTCCAGCCTCAATCCTGTCTCTCCTCCTGGCTGCTGCTTATAACAGAGCGACAAGTGATTAGATAAAAAGGCCCAGGTGGGCCGTCTATGAACCTGTCGCTGATTTCGAGGCCGGTCCTGGCAACATCCCGCTTTGCTGCAGGCCCGCAGGCCACAACCCCTCCACAGTTAACTTCAGAATAACAATGTTAATACAAAGAATAAGAGACCTATTATACTCTGGAAATGTTGGTCTTACTTAAAAATGCACGCGTTTAGTTGTGTTCAGTGTTAAAAAAAAATATTATATGGCTCTTAGGGAAATACATTTTAAAATATTTGGCTTCTTGGCTCTCTCAGACAAAAAGGTTCCCGACCCCTGATCTACACCAAGGAAAAATGTTGTTAGCAGCACCAGTTATTAGCATTCAGCTAACGGACCCGGCGCTAACTAACCAGATCCCAGAGGAGCTAAAAAGGACTTATGGAGGTTCTTGTGACTGTCGAGGGAAAGGGAGACGCTCGAGGACAGAAGAGGGCTGAAGCGAGGAGGGAGTGAAGGAGATATAAAGCATATATGTTTACTTATATAGCCCTAAATCACTAGTGTCTCAAAGGGCTGCACAAACCACTACGACATCCTCGGTAGGCCCACATAAGAGCAAGGAAAACTCACACCCAGTGGGACATCGGTGACAATGATGACTATGAGAATCTTGGAGAGGAGGAAAGCAATGGATGTCGAGCGGGTCTAACATGATACTGTGAAAGTTCAATCCATAATGGATCCAACACAGTCGCGAGAGTCCAGTCCAAAGCGGATCCAACACAGCAGCGAGAGTCCCGTTCACAGCGGAGCCAGCAGGAAACCATCCCAAGCGGAGGCGGATCAGCAGCACAGAGATGTCCCCAGCCGATACACAGGCAAGCAGTACATGGCCACCGGATCGGACCGGACCCCCTCCACAAGGGAGGGGGGGACATAGGAGAAAAAGAAAAGAAACGGCAGATCAACTGGTCGAAAAAGGGAGTCTATTTAAAGGCTAGAGTATACAAATGAGTTTTAAGGTGAGACTTAAATGCTTCTACTGTGGTGGCATCTCGAACTTTTACCGGGAGGGCATTCCAGAGTACTGGAGCCTGAAATGAAAAAGCTCTATAGCCCGCAGACTTTTTTTAGGCTTTGGGAATCACTAATAAGCCGGAGTCCTTTGAACGCATATTTCTTGCCGGGACATATGGTACAATACAATCGGCAAGATAGGATGGAGCTAGACCGTGTAGTATTTTATACGTAAGTAGTAAAACCTTAAAGTCACATCTTAAGTGTACAGGAAGCCAGTGCAGGTGAGCCAGTATAGGAATATATGTATGTATATATGTATATAAAGGTATATACAGTATAGGTATATATGTATGTATATATGTATATAAAGGTATATACAGTATAGGTATATATGTATATAAAGGTATATACAGTATAGGTATATATGTATGTATATATGTATATAAAGGTATATACAGTATAGGTATATATGTATGTATATATGTATATAAAGGTATATACAGTACAGGCGTAATGTGATCAAACTTTCTTGTTCTTGTCAAAAGTCTAGCAGCCGCATTTTGTACCAACTGTAATCTTTTAATGCTAGACATGGGGAGACCCGAAAATAATACGTTACAGTAATCGAGACGAGGCGTAACAAACGCATGGATAATGATCTCAGCGTCTTTAGTGAACAGAATGGAGCGAATTTTAGCGATATTACGGAGATGAAAGAAGGCCGTTTTAGTAACGCTTTTAATGTGTGCCTCAAAGGAGAGAGTTGGGTCGAAGATAATACCCAGATTCTTTACCGAGTCGCCTTGTTTAATTGTTTGGTTGTCAAATGTTAGAGTTGTATTATTAAATAGAGGTCGGTGTCTAGCAGGACCGATAATCAGCATTTCCGTTTTTTTGGCGTTGAGTTGCAAAAAGTTAGCGGACATCCATTGTTTAATTTCATTAAGACTGCCTGTGACCAAAAAAACTGCGAGAAGGTGGCCAGAAGGGGTCCAAGAGACTCTACAGGGCTGTTTTGAGGTAACTGACTGGCAGGTAGGTGCTCATGGAGCCTCATGGTGAGGACATTGACGGGCTCACAGAGTCCATCACAGACTATATCAACGTCTGTGTGGACTCAAATGTCCCATCAAAGACGGTCAACAAGCCGTGGGTGATCAAAGACATCAAAGCCATACTGAATGAGAAGAAGAGGGCATTCAATGCTGGCAACAGGGAGGAGGTGAAAAGAGTCCAGGTGCTGCTGAAGACCAAACTAAAGGAGGCCATGGAGAACTACAGGAGGAAGCCAGAAGGGAAGCTGAAGGACAACAACATGAAGGCGATTTGGAGAGGTATGCAGACCATCACCGGCCTCAAGTTGAGGGTTGGACGGAGACAAAGAGAGGACCAATGAGCTAAACCAGTTCTTTAACAGGTTTGACACAGTGGCTCGGACAAACCCCCCCCCTCCCAAAACATGACAGCTGGCCCCCTGTCAACTTCAGCGAACCATCTGATGGATAAATACAAGTAAATGAAGTGCTATCCTATCCTACCACCATCAGACCGCAATTGTTCTCAAGCGTTAACACATTTCCTTCACTGAATGGTATGTCCTAAAAAAAAAGACGAACGCAACGTCTATTATTATACTACCTCATAAATCCAGTGTTTGTGTTAGCAGCATTTTGTTTCTGATTGCTTGGCATCTCAGCCTTTGTTGAGAGCGCTGACTCAGCTGCTGGGATTGCCAACTTTCTGTCCAAACCAGATCTCTTTGTCTCTTCTCGGATTTGACGTGCTGAGAAAAGGCAGCTGAATGACACTTGTTCAGTACGGCGTGATAGTAGAGCGGCCGTTCCAGCGACATGTGGGTTGCAGGTTCGCTCCCCACCTCTTGAGATCCAAATCGTTGCCGTTGTATCCTTGGGCAGGACACTGCACCCTTCGCCCCCGGTGCTGCTCACACTGATGAATGAATGACAGGTGGTGGTCGAAGGGGCCGTAGGCGCAAACTGGCAGCCTCGCTTCCGTCAGTCTACCCCAGGGCAGCTGTAGCTACAAATGTAGCTTACCACCACCAGGTGTGAATGAATGATGGGTTCCCACCTCTCTGTGAGCGCTTCGAGTATCTAATAATAGAAAAGCGCCATATAAAATCTAATCCAGTGGAGTCGGCTGTCTTGGTTGCTTTGTTGGGTCTGCTCCTGTCTCTGGCCATGCTGCCTCCACCCCAGCGGACGATGGCGTGGAACACCGCAGAGGCCACCACAGTGGATATGTTTCTTTTACTTTTTATTCATAGCTGTATGTAGAAGTGTCTGGTTGTATCTGCTGCTTTAATGTCTATAATGTCCTATGTGTTCTTTGATGTTTGATGTTTCCCTCTTACACACATTAGATAGATAGTACTTTATTTATTCCGTCAGGAGAGTTCCTTCAGGAAAATTACAATTTTCAGCACAATCCCATTCAAGATCAGACAAACATTAAAGGGAGACAGAACAGGATCGCTGACGGGTCTGCCGGCTTCCAGCGCCCCTTACAAAAAAAGATGAGATACAGGTAAACAAGGGGGGGGGGGGGGGGGGGGGGGGGGGAAATAGAAGATTAAAATAAAATAAAAAAATCGGTCTTAGCCTGGGCCCTGGAGAGGGGGTGCAGACTAAGACCGATTTTGTAAGAGGGATGTGTGCTATGGCTATGAGTAGTTGTTTTTTTCCCTTGCCCTCAGTCTGCACCCCATCTACAGGGCCCAGGCTAACACCGATTTTTTTATTTTATTTTAATCTTCTATTCCCCCCCACTTGTATACCTGTATCTCATCTTTTTTTTGTAAGGGGCGCTGGAAGTTGGCAGACCCGTCAGCGATCCTGTTCTGTCTCCCTTTAATGTTTGTCTGATCTTGAATGGGATTGTGCTGAAAATTGTAATTTTCCTGAAGGAACTCTCCTGACAGAATAAATAAAGTACTATCTAATCTAATCTAATAGAAAAGCACCATATAAAATCTAATCCATTAACATTGTGTTGTCCTGAAGTCAACTGTTAATATTATTTACGTAATTACATTATAATATTTTTGTATTACTTGATAATATTGTGTATTAGTAACTGCAATGCTTTAATTTGGAGTTAAAGTTGTTTATATTTATCGTACTTTATAATCGGTAAACAGCAGTTAGATGATGTCACTTTAAATTACTTCCGGTTGGTTGACTTCCGGTATTTGTTCGATAGCTAGAGATACATTTTGTGGTCTTCTGTAGTACTTTCTGTTGCCATCCTACACAAAGCGGCGAAGAAGCAATGCCGTAAGTCGTCTTTAATAAGTTAAGAACATGTCAGACACGTTAAAAAAAAAGTGTAATGGTGCCGATATGTTAAATATAATTGTCGAACTAGATACAATGTGTTCAAGTCATTTAGGCAGACGGGTGTCTCCCTCTGCTGGACATTTTCCGACATTACCGTTACATTTTTATATGTCATTGTGAAAGAATATGTACAGAGGCAATAAGTGTGTTGTGTCTCTTGTTCTTTTCAGTTTTTCACCATCTTGTCTATGAAGGAATTGTCAAAAGTAAATGGTCAAGCTTACAACGACGTTCTCTTCATTGGTGTTGAGTTGGTGTTTTTTACACGTCTCACGAGAACACTAAAATCATTATTATTATTATTCACACCATACCGGGTTAACTCTCCGCAATCGCTCACTAAAACATTTCATTTAAATCTCTTAAACAAGCTAAAAGCCGAGTCTGAGCGACATGGCTCAGATAGTAGAGTGAGAACTTGAGAAGGTTCTGGGTACAAATCCTGAAAAACCCTTAAATGTGTGCCTTCCTTGTCAAATCTGGCATTCTGTGTATTCAACAACTTCTTGTCTTTTTGGAGCAAGGCCAACGCGATTAACTTCTGAGGCGTTCCATCCATTTTCCTACCACTTGTCCCTTTCGGAGTCGCGGGGGTTGCTGGAGCCTATCTCTGTTACATCTTCATGGCATCGTGACGCAAGGGGTGCTTCTTTCAAGATGCAGTCGGGCGACGGACACGGCGAAGGTAAGAATTAATGATTTATTAAAACTAAGAACAGGCTACTAACAAAAAGACTGGTGCTAAGGGAAAAGGCAAACAAAGAACTACTAGCGTTTGAGCTAGGGAAACAAAAGGCGGCGAAGCGCGGAAGAATTAGCGAGTACACACGTAGAAAACAAAGAGGCTAGGCATGGAAGCTAGCGAGTGCCAAAACAGAGTATTACCAAAGTCAGGAGTCAAAGTAGACATCGAAAGCGTGTAGCAAACTTCAATCAATCAATGTTTGTTTATATAGCCCCAAATCACAAATGTCTCAAAGGACTGCAAAAATCATTACGACTACGACATCCTCGGAAGAACCCACAAAAGGGCAAGGAAAACTCACACCCAGTGACAATGCTGACTATGAGAAACCTTGGAGAGGACCTCAGATGTGGGCAACCCCCCCATCCCCCTCTAGGGGACCGAAAGCAATGGATGTCGAGCGGGTCTAACATGATACTGTGAAAGTTCAATCCATAGTGGCTCCAACACAGCCGCGAGAGTTCAGTTCAAAGCGGATCCAAGACAGCAGCGAGAGGCCCGTCCACAGGAAACCATCCCGAGCGGAGGCGGATCAGTAGCGTAGAGATGTCCCCAACCGATACACGGACGAGCGGTCCATCCTGGGTCTCGACTCTGGACAGCCAGTACTTCATCCATGGTCATCGGACCGGACCCCCTCCACAAGGGAGGGAGGGACATAGGAGAAAAAAGAAAAGAAGCGGCAGATCAACTGGTCTAAAAAGGAGGTCTATTTAAAGGCTAGAGTATACAGATAAGTTTTAAGGTGAGACTTAAATGCTTCTACTGAGGTAGCATCTCGAACTGTGACCGGGAGGGCATTCCAGAGTACTGGAGCCCGAACGGAAAACGCTCTATAGCCCGCAGACTTTTTTTGGGCTCTAGGAATCACTAATAAGCCGGAGTCTTTTGAAGGCAGATTTCTTGCCGGGACATATGGTACAATACAATCGGCAAGATAGGATGGAGCTAGACCGTGTAGTATTTTATACGTAAGTAGTAAAACCTTAAAGTCATATCTTAAGTGCACAGGAAGCCAGTGCAGGTGAGCCAGTATAGGAATATATGTATGTATATATGTATATAAAGGTATATACAGTATAGGTATATATGTATGTATATAAAGGTGTATACAGTATAGGTATATATGTATGTATATAAAGGTATATACAGTATAGGTATATATGTATGTATATATGTATATAAAGGTATATACAGTATAGGTATATATGTATATAAAGGTATATACAGTATAGGTATATATGTATGTATATATGTATATAAAGGTATATACAGTATAGGTATATATGTATGTATATATGTATATAAAGGTATATACAGTATAGGTATATATGTATGTATAAATGTATATAAAGGTATATACAGTATAGGTATATATGTATGTATATATGTATATAAAGGTATATACAGTACAGGCGTAATGTGATCAAACTTTCTTGTTCTTGTCAAAAGTCTTGCAGCCGCATTTTGTACCAACTGTAATCTTTTAATGCTAGACATGGGGAGACCCAAAAAAATACGTTACAGTAATCGAGACGAGGCGTAACAAACGCATGGATAATGATCTCGGCGTCTTTAGTGGACAAAATGGAGCCAATTTTAGCGATATTACGGGGATGAAAGATGGCCGTTTTACTTGACGAGACCGGGCCGGGTAAAAGAAACAGAGCGGTTGATATAGAGTCTCTAATCAAAACCAGGTGTGCAAACAAAGACAGGTGAACAAATCAAACACTACGGCCCATTTTTTTAGTGTTGCCAATCAACCTATCCCATGTCTTTGGAGGTGGGAGGAAGGCGGATTATCCGAAGGCAACCCTGTATTTTGCTCAAAGGAGAGAAATGCGTTTCACACAAAGACGATGTTGAAGAGCTGCCTAGACATTACACGCCCTTGCCTAACCCGGAAAGGCAAGGTTGCTGTTTCCCACACGACAAGTGAAAATAGTGTGGAAAGTCTTTGTGAGTTCTACTATATAAATAGATAGATAGATAGTACTTTGATTCCTTCAGGAAAATTACAATTCCAGCAACAGTGTACAGAGTTGAGATCAATTTAAATAAAAGTAAATAATGGGGGTTCAAATGGAAACAAAATAGAGAAATATTACAATAAGAATAAAAACTAAAAAGCAACAATGGGAATACAAATATAACAGTAAAATAAGAATATAACAAGACAAACTAGGCAGTAATGACCATGTTATGAAAACGTATTGCACTGTTATTGTTTTGCATCCCCTGTCATCCTAGTACCCCCCGCCCCCCGCCCCAGAGAGGAGTTATACAGTCTAATGGCGTGTGGGACAAAGGAGTTTTTGAGTCCTGCACTTGGGATGAAGCAGTCTAGAACTGAATAGGCTCCTCTGGCTACTGATAAGGCTATGCAGAGGGTGACTGGCATCATCCAGGATGCTCACTAGTTTGTCAACAGTCCTCTTCTCTGCCACCGTCACCAGTGAGTCCAGTTTCATTCCCATTGTAGAACCGGCCCGCCTGATCAGTTTCTCAAGTCTGGAGCTGTCCTTCTTAGATGTACACTACCATGTAGAACAGAACACTGGCAACCACAGACTGGTAGTACATCCACAGGAGTTTTTTGCAGATGTTGAAGGAGTGCAGTCTCCTAAGGAAGTACAGCCTGCTCTGTCCTTTCTTGTACTGGTGGTCCGTGTTAACAGTCCGGTCCAGTTTATTGTCACCCCCAAACCCCGAGGTACTTGAATGAGTCCACGGTCTGTACCTCAACTCCCTCGATCACAATAGGTTGTGACCGTGGACTCGACTTTCCAAAGTCAATGACCAGCTCCTTGGTCTTTGATGGATTGTGCTGCAAGAGGTTCGTGTGGCACCAGACAACAAAGTCCCTCACCAGATTCCGAAACTCCTCCTCTCTGCCGTCCCTGATATGTTGTGGTGTCCAGTACGCTCCTAGAGTTTTCCAAAGCCCGTCTCGGTTTGTGCTATCAAGAGCCTTCTCGAAGTCAGCTCCAGACTTGAGAAACTGATCAGTTTCTCAAGTCTGGAGCTGTCCTTCTTAGATGTACACTACCATGTAGAACAGAACACTGGCAACCACGGACTGGTAGTACATCCACAGGAGTTTTTTGCAGATGTTGAAGGAGTGCAGTCTCCTGAGGAAGTACAGCCTGCTCTGTCCTTTCTTGTACTGGTGGTCCGTGTTAACAGTCCAGTCCAGTTTATTGTCACCCCAAACCCCAAGGTACTTGAATGAGTCCACGGTCTGTACCTCAACTCCCTCGATCACAATAGGTTGTGACCGTGGACTCGACTTTCCAAACTCAATGACCAGCTTCTTGGTCTTTGATGGATTGAGCTGCAAGAGGTTCGTGTGGCACCAGACAACAAAGTCCCTCACCAGATTCCGAAACTCCTCCTCTCTGCCAATCCCTGATATGTTGTGGTGTCCAGTACACTCCTAGAGTTTTCCAAAGCCCGTCTCAGTGTGTGCTATCAAGAGCCTTCTCAAAGTCAGCTCCAGACTTGAGAAACTGATCAGTTTCTCAAGTCTGGAGCTGTCCTTCTTAGATGTACACTACCATGTAGAACAGAACACTGGCAACCACAGACTGGTAGTACATCCACAGGAGTTTTTTGCAGATGTTGAAGGAGTGCAGTCTCCTAAGGAAGTACAGCCTGCTCTGTCCTTTCTTGTACTGGTGGTCCGTGTTAACAGTCCGGTCCAGCTTATTGTCACCCCAAACCCCGAGGTACTTGAATGAGTCCACGGTCTGTACCTCAACTCCCTCAATCACAATAGGTTGTGATCATTGACCGTGGACTCAATGACCAGCTCCTTGGTCTTTGATGGATTGAGCTGCAAGAGGTTCGTGTGGCACCAGACAACAAAGTCCCTCACCAGATTCCGAAACTCCTCCTCTCTGCCGTCCCTGATATGTTGTGGTGTCCAGTACACTCCTAGAGTTTTCCAAAGCCCGTCTCGGTGTGTGCTATCAAGAGCCTTCTCAAAGTCATTCGAAGATGAGCTTAGAAAAACCCGCTTAAGGACAATAAATTGTAGGCTGCAGAGATCAAATGGTTGGGTCTTAAATGACAAAAATAACATCAACCAGCGTTTTGGTTGAATAAGTTGTCAATTCTGTGACCATAGCAGCATAGAAGCAAAACTTCCAAATGCAGACATTAGTGATGAAGTCTTGCTTGGTGTCTGTTCTAGCTCTGCAATGTTGGACTGACCTGAAACCACTGACTCTGCATTCAGCTTATAGTCGAGCTTTTAATCAAATGCCTTGCCAGGTCGAGGACCCTAATTAGCATAACTGCTGAGTAATCACTCACATAAAGTGTGAATAATTGTCATTCAGCTGTCTTTTCCCAGCACATCAAATCCAACAATAAAGAATCTGACTAAAAGGCATCAAAAAAAGCATCTTTAACTCGATGGGGCAATTCCTGATCTATGGCCTTTTGCTGCCCTCTGCTGGCCAATTGCATGTACTGCACATCAGGGAGTGCCTGGGCGCGGGTTTGCGCTTTTCCAGTGCTTTCCTAGCTTAGTCATTATTGGTATAGAACAGGGCTATTCCACTGCATAATGAAGTGAAGTGAATTATATTTATACAGCGCTTTTTCTCTAGTGACTCAAAAGCGCTTTACATAGTGAAACCCAATATGAAAGTTACATTCAAACCAGTGTGGGTGGCACTGGGAGCAGGTGTCTTGCCCAAGGACACAACGGCAGTGACTAGGTTGGCAGAAGCTGGAATTGAACCTGCAACCCTCAAGTTGCTGGCACGGCCACTCTACCAACCGAGGGCTACAGGTTCAACTGCCCAAGTGCTGAAAATGTGAATGTTTCTTCAGAAAGTTATGTTCCTTAGAGTCTGCGTTTACCTTTTTACAAAGCTTTCAGCTTTCAACACTGTCGATGAATTCCTTTTCCTTCCCTCGCTGCTTGTTTGCAGCGTGTGCGGCTATACAGATAGTTAACGGCATAAAGACAGTTTTGTTGATACTTGTTGTTATACTTGTATGGCACTTTTCTACCTTCAAGGTACTCAAAGTGCTTTGACACTACTTCCACATTCACCCGTTCACACACACATTCACACACTGATGGCCATGCTAGGCCATAACCCCGATCCATCAGGAGCAAGGGTGAAGTGTCGTGCTCAAGGACACAACGGCCGTGACTAGGTTGGTAGAAGGTGGTGATCGAACCAGGAATCCTCAGGTTGCTGGCCCGGCCGCTCTCCCAACCGCGTCACACCGTCCCCCTTTTAATTATTACAAAATATTAACCATTGTGTAAGTCATGTCAATTGTTTATGTTACATCAAAAAAATAGAATTTAATACACACAGCAAACATTGCGCACATGCGGTTTAATGCAATTACACCTAAGCTGTAGCTTTATCCCGCTCTGCTGGGATAGAATTAATGAAGGTGGACCCCGACTTAAATAAATTGAAAGACTTATTGGGGTGTTAGCATTTAGTGGTCAATTGTAGGGAATATGTACTGTACTGTACTGTACTATCTACTAATACAAGTTTCAATCAATCGATCAATGCTGGTCCAATTCAGATATTTAACCACTTTTGATCCAGTTAAATCAATCAATCAATGTTTACTTATATAGCCCTAAATCACTAGTGTCTCAAAGGGCTGCACAAACCACTACGACATCCTCGGTAGGCCCACATAAGGGCAAGGAAAAACTCACACCCAGTGGGACGTCGGTGACAATGATGACTATGAGAACCTTGGAGAGGAGGAAAGCAATGAATGTCGAGCGGGTCCAACATGATACTGTGAAAGTTCAATCCATAATGGATCCAACACAGTTGCGAGAGTCCAGTCCAAAGCTGATCCAACACAGCAGCGAGAGTCCCCTTTTAAGAGGACGGGCAATATGCGCATGTGTAAAGTTAGGAGGACAAGCCTCGTTCAGCGCAAAAAAGTCGTTTGGTTTAAGCCAGGTTTCGCTGAGACCGATGACGTTAAGATTGTTGTCTCTGATGATATCATTAACTAACAATGTTTTGGGAGACAATGATCTTATGTTTAAAAAACCTATATTATAGGTAGTGGGCTGTTTTAGGGAATTTTTGATCAAATTATCCGTAGTAGCAATATTAATAATGTTGTGTTTATTATACCAAGTGCATTTAGTATAATTACGACCATATCTAGGAATTGAGTCCCGTTCACAGCGGAGACAGCAGGAAACCATCCCAAGCGGAGGCGGATCAGCAGCGCAGAGATGTCCCCAGCCGATACACAGGCAAGCAGTACATGGCCACCGGATCGGACCGGAGGACCAAATAGCCCAAAAACAACACAAGTCATCAAAAAGTCAGTCATTTCAATTCAACTCATACTTTCTTGTCCAGTCGCCGTTAAAAGGCTGATTTTGGCTATTTATTTGGATTCTTTTTCAAGGTCGATACTTCCTTCTTCTTCTACTCACCCACTGCCGCCTTAGTGTGCCACCTTTTGCTGCTGCCCTCTGCGGGGTGGTGGGGGGACTGCAGGCATGAGCAACCCTGCTTTGAGTGCTGTCTTCAAGTTGGAACGTTGATGGGCGGCCCGCCAGTTGAATGGTCTGCTACAGAAATGTGACATTTTGACATTTAGACTTCAAGTAACGCTTCAACTAACTCACCAGATATTGAACACGGTGGCCACGGAGGAACCACTGGCTGTCCAGAGTCAGGACCCAGGGTGGACCACTCGCCTGTGCATCGGGTTGGGACATCTCTGTGCTGCTGACCAGCCTCCGCTCAGGATGGTCTCCTGCTGGCTCCACTATGGACTGGACTCTCACTATTATGTTAGATCCACTATGGACTGGACTCTCACTATTATGTTAGATCCACTATGGACTGGACTCTCACTATTATGTTGGATCCACTATGGACTGGACTCTCACTATTATGTTAGATCCACTATGGACTGGACTCTCACTATTATGTTAGATCCACTATGGACTGGACTCTCACTATTATGTTAGATCCACTATGGACTGGACTCTCACACTATTATGTTAGATCCACTATGGACTGGACTCTCACTATTATGTTAGATCCACTATGGACTGGACTCTCACACTATTATGTTAGATCCACTATGGACTGGACTCTCACTATTATGTTAGATCCACTATGGACTGGACTCTCACTCTTATGTTAGATCCACAATGGACTGGACTCACACTATTATGTTAGATCCACTATGGACTGGACTCTCACTATTGTGTTGGATCCACTATGGACTGGACTCTCACACTATTATGTTAGATCCACTATGGACTGGACTCTCACTATTGTGTTGGATCCACTATGGACTGGACTCTCACACTATTATGTTAGATCCACGATGGACTGGACTCTTACTATTATGTTAGATCCACTATGGACTGGACTCTCACTATTATGTTAGATCCACTATGGACTTGACTCTCACTATTATGTTAGATCCACTATGGACTGGACTCTCACCAATATGTTAGATCCACTATGGACTGGACTCTCACTATTATGTTAGATCCACTATGGACTGGACTCTCACACTATTATGTTAGATCCACTATGGACTGGACTCTCACACTATTATGTTAGATCCACTATGGACTGGACTCTCACACTATTATGTTAGATCCACTATGGACTGGACTGTCACTATTATGTTAGATCCACTATGGACTGGACTCTCACACTATTATGTTAGATCCACTATGGACTGGACTCTCACACTATTATGTTAGATCCACTATGGACTGGACTCTCACACTATTATGTTAGATCCACTATGGACTGGACTCTCTCACTATTATGTTAGATCCACTATGGACTGGACTCTCACACTATTATGTTAGATCCACTATGGACTGGACTCTCACTATTATGTTGGATCCACTCTGGACTGGACTCTCACTATTATGTTAGATCCACTATGGACTGGACTCTCACTATTATGTTAGATCCACTATGGACTGGACTCTCACACTATTATGTTAGATCCACTATGGACTGCACTCTCACACTATTATGTTAGATCCACTATGGACTGGACTCTCACTATTATGTTGGATCCACTATGGACTGGACTCTCACACTATTATGTTAGATCCACTATGGACTGGACTCTCACTATTATGTTGGATCCACTATGGACTGGACTCTCTCACTATTATGTTAGATCCACTATGGACTGGACTCTCACACTATTATGTTAGATCCACTATGGACTGGACTCTCACCAATATGTTAGATCCACTATGGACTGGACTCTCACTGTTGGTAAAAAGTGTGTTTTAAATTTTTAATGTCCAAGACCACTCCATCCTGTTGGTAAAAAGCATGTTTTCTATCTTTCATGTCACGTGACCACTACTTCCTGTTGGTAAAAAGCATGTTTTCCATGTGTAGGAAGCATTGTGCTACAAGGAGTCACAGAGGAAGAGTTGATATGATTTTTACTTCATTTTCAAATATATGTAACACTGTAAATGTGCTTTTATTGAACTTGCAGTTCTTCATTTTGGCCGCTAGTCGGCAGTGTTGACTTTTTGCATCTTCTACTGAGTCAATACTGTATGGTTTTAGTGTGTATTTCTGCAAAATGTTCAACTTTGACTCGGCTGCTGAGGAAGCAGAGCAGGAGTTGATGTGAGTTTTACTTCCTTTTCACAATAAAAGCTCCTGATCGCTGCCTGCGAACTCATCAGAAGTTCAGACCAGTTACACTGACCACCCATGATTTGGGTCTTTGACCTCGGTGTTTAGTTACGGCCCTGCTTGTCACGTATGTGCGAGTCTCTACGCACGTGCCTTGTGAGGCTTGACGGCGAGACTTGAGCAGTCGCCGATCTCGTGCGACCTGTGGTGAGTGAGTCCTTTCACTTTGGTGAGTCACCAAGTCGGTGAGAAGAATCACATTCACTATCACCAATGGAGAATCACTTAGGAATAGTTCATGCAATGCTTCACGTTGATTAAACGTCATCAATGCAGGGTTTGTTCCCCCGGGATGCAGACGGACCACTCCGGACAGGACGTGTAGGTAGGAACATGATTTATTCTTTGAAAATCAAAGAAGTACCAAAAACAGAAAACAAGTCGAAGGAACAACGTGGCGATCGCACTGGAAGCTAAGGCTACCACTTAGCATAGACGAGAGACAAGAAAATAATGAAGCCAAGCCGGCTGTTCCATCTCCGGGTTGGGGAGGAAACCCTGCCCCAAGTGGAGGAGTTCAAGTACCTCGGAGTCTTGTTCACGAGTCGGGGAAGAGTGGATCGTGAGATGGACAGGCGGATCGGTGCGGCGTCTTCAGTAATGCGGACGATGTACCGATCCGTTGTGGTGAAGAAGGAGCTGAGCCGGAAGGCAAAGCTCTCAATTTACCGGTCGATCTACGTTCCCATCCTCACCTATGGTCATGAGCTTTGGGTCATGACCGAAAGGATAAGATCACGGGTACAAGCGGCCCAAATGAGTTTGGGGCTCTCCCTTAGAGATAGGGTGAGAAGCTCTGCCATCCGGGAGGAGCTCAACGTAAAGCCGCTGCTCCTCCACATCGAGAGGAGACAGATGAGGTGGTTCGGGCATCTGGTCAGGATGCCACCCGAACGCCTCCCTAGGGAGGTGTTTAGGGCACGTCCAACCGGTAGGAGGCCACGGGGAAGACCCAGGACACGTTGGGCCTGGGAACACCTTGGGATCCCCCGGGAAGAGCTAGACAAAGTGGCTGGGGAGAGGGAAGTCTGGGCTTCCCTGCTTAGGCTGCTGCCCCCGCGACCTGACTTCAGATAAGCGGAAGAAGATGGATGGATGGATGGCCGACTGACCGCCAAAGACAGGCTTAAATAATGCCTCTGATTAGTGCTCGGGAAACAGGTGAGCGTCCCGAACACCAATCAGAGACAGGTGGAGATAATGAGCAACCACGGTAACTAAAAACCAACTCAAGGAACCGAGGGATTCCAAAACTTACAGAAAATAACAAAACATGATCCGCCCCACGGATCATAACATTGCATGTGAGTAAACCCATCCATTTTCTACCGCTTGTCCCTTTTGGGGTGGCGTGGGGTGCCGGAGCCAGCTGCATTCGGGCGTAAAGCGGGGTACACCCTGGACAAGTCGCCACCTCATCGCAGTCTTAGTAAAGCATCTCCTAAAAAAACCTGTGGCTCATCACATGTACGTGTCAACAAGATATTGTGTAGAAATGCACCTGGTTGCTGAAAATGTAGTCTCAAAATGTTCTTTCAGGATTAGCGTGGCAGCACTTTGTAGAAATGAAGTATTATTCAATAAACATATTTATAAATTGTTGCTATTTTTAGAATATTTAAAAAAAAAAATCCTCACGTACCCCTTGGCATACCTTCAAGTACCCCCATTTGAGAACCACCGCCCTAGATCATTCATTCTTTGACTTTGACATCACGGATCTACAAAGACACAAATAAGTGAAGTCAATTATATTTATATAGCGCTTTTCTCAAGTGACTCAAAGCGCTTTACATGGTGAAACCCAATATCTAAGTTCCATTTAAACCAGTGTGGGTGGCACTGGGAGCAGGTGGGTAAAGTGTCTTGCCCAAGGACACAACGGCAGTGACTAGGATGGCAGAAGCGGGAATTGAACCTGCAACCCTCAAGTTGCTGGCACGGCCACTCTACCAACCGAGCTAAACCGCCCCAATAATAAATAAATGCTATTGCCATACTTGCCAACCCTCCCGGATTTTCCGGGAGACTCCAGAAATTCAGCGCCTCTCCCGAAAACCTCCCGGAAGAAATGTTCTCCCGAAATTCAGCCGGAGCTGGAGGCCACGCCCCCTCCAGCTCCATGCGGACCTGAGTGGGGGGCAGCCTTTTTTCACGTCCGCTTTCCTGTCCAATCACGTTACAACATCTACGGATTTGAATAAAAAACTGCACACACGAGGAGACGAAGCAGAAGAACGAGGAAGTTACAGCCATAGAGTGATCTATGTTGTCTGGTGCCATCTCCTGGTGAATGTTGGCTATAGCGTTATGGGGTTGCTTTTATGATTGGCCAACGATTTACGTGGTGTTGCGCACCTGTCGGCAAGTGACTCTCGCCAGTACGCAAATGGCAGAACAAAGGTTACTCAAATAGTGAAAGGTAAGTGTTGTTGTTGTTTTTTTTTTAGTAACCAGCAAGCACAGTACAGTTAGTAAAACAACTGTGTTTTTTTTTACTGTGTATTGGATAGGTGCCGGGCTTCACGGTGGCAGAGGGGTTAGTGCGTCTGCCTCACAATACGAAGGTCCTGCGGTCCTGGGTTCAAATCCAGGCTCGGGATCTTTCTGTGTGGAGTTTGCATGTTCTCCCCGTGAATGCGTGGGTTCCCTCCGGGTACTCCGGCTTCCTCCCACTTCCAAAGACATGCACCTGGGGATAGGTTGATTGGCAACACTAAATGGGCCCTAGGGGTGGTATAGCTCGGTTGGTAGAGCGTCTGTCCCAGCAACTTGAGGGTTGCAGGTTCGATTCCCGCTTCCACCATCCCAGTCACTGCCGTTGTGTCCTTGGGCAAGACACTTTACCCACCTGCTCCCAGTGCCACCCACACTGGTTTAAATGTAACTTAGATATTGGGTTTCACCATGTAAAGCGCTTCGAGTCACTTGAGAAAAGCGCTATATAAATATAATTGACTTCACTTCACTGGTGTGTGAATGTGAGCTGTCTATTTGTGTTGGCCCCGCGATGAGGTGGCGACTTGTCCAGGGTGTACCCCGCCTCCCGCCCGATTGTAGCTGAGATAGGCGCCGGCGCCCCCCGCGACCCCAAAAGGGAATAAGCGGTAGGAAATGGATGGATATATAAAAATAAATATGTAAAATAAATACATATAGCTAGAAATCACTGAAAGTCAAATATTTCATACATATATATATATATATATATATGTATATATATATATATATGTATATGAAATACTCGAGTTGGTGAATTGTAGATGTAAATATACGTCCCTCTTAACCACGCCCTTGCCCCCATCCCACCCCCAACCACGTCCTTGCCCCCGCCCCCACCCCCAACCACGCCCTTGCCCCTGCCCCCACCCCCAACCACGCCCTTGCCCCCGCCCCCACCCCCAACCACGCCCCCCTTGGCAAGTATGCATTGACCACAACCAATATGCTTCCTGTTGACATGCACCATGCACACATTTGCCATGTGATGGCGCTCTAGTAGCAAGGTGTGTGATGTCCGTAGCTGTAGTGACTTCAGGAAAACCGGTTGTTGCTCCAAATAGCATTTAAAACGTTGTCCTGTTCCACTGCATTGGACGGGAATCAGAACCAGACTCTGTTTCGATGTGATATACCTGGCTAAGTTCATGTTTTTGTGACACCACCTGGCTTAAGTTTTTACCTCCATTTGTGCACAGGGGTGTGATAATTGTTCCTTATGTCTCCCATTCAATCAATGTTTATTTATATAGCCCCAAATCACAAATGTCTCAAAGGACTGCACAAATCATTACGACTACGACATCCTCGGAAGAACCCACAAAAGGGCAAGGAAAACTCACACCCAGTGGGCAGGGAGAATTCACATCCAGTGGGACGCCAGTGACAATGCTGACTATGAGAAACCTTGGAGAGGACCTCAGATGTGGGCAACCCCCCCTCTCTAGGGGACCGAAAGCAATGGATGTCGAGCGGGTCTAACATGATACTGTGAAAGTTCAATCCATAGTGGCTCCAACACAGCCGCGAGAGTTCAGTTCAAAGCGGATCCAAGACAGCAGAGAGAGTCCCGTCCACAGGAAACCATCTCAAGCGGATCAGCAGCGTAGAGATGTCCCCAACCGATACACAGGCGAGCGGTCCATCCTGGGTCCCGACTCTGGACAGCCAGTACTTCATCCATGGTCATCGGACCGGACCCCCTCCACAAGGGTTGGGGGGGACATAGGAGAGAGAAAAGAAGCGGCAGATCAACTGGTCTAAAAAGGAGGTCTATTTAAAGGCTAGAGTATACAGATGAGTTTTAAGGTGAGACTTAAATGCTTCTGTCTTCACTCTCTTCAACAAGTCAACGCTAAAGAGACTTACGACGCTACAAAATGTGCCTGCCAGACTTTAGACCAGTCTATGTTCTACCTAGTCTTTATTGGCTTCCAGTCAAATTCCAAAAAAGTGTTTAAGATTTCCTTGAGTTGCATGGTGGGGCCCCCCAGTACATCACTGACTTGGTTTGCCTCTACTCTTCAGTTGCATGGTGGGGCCCCTCAGTACATCACTGACTTATTGTGCCTCTACTCTTCAGCTGCATGGTGGGGCCCCTCAGTACATCACTGACTTATTGTGCCTCTCCTCTTCAGTTGCATGGTGGGGCCCCTCAGTACATCACTGACTTATTGTGCCTCTACTCTTCAGTTGCATGGTGGGGCCCCTCAGTACATCACCAGCTTGTTGTGTCCCTATCTTCAGTTGCATGGTGGGGCCCCTCAGTACATCACCGACTTGTTGTGCCTCTACTCTTCAGTTGCATGG